>NC_086074.1:20383781-20638857 GCF_948474715.1 Cydia amplana
GGGGTCTGGACATCGAACGGGGTCATTCGAAGCTTGATTTTTGGATGATTTTAGGGAGGAAGGGTCAAAAATCGTCAAAAATAGATGACGTAATTTATAAACAAGGTGTGGATATCAAAACAAAACGAAATAGGTACTCGTACCTAAGTTAAGCTTGCTATTTACGTGCTAAATTATTTATTTATTTTTTTATTTATTTACATAAGGAGATCCAACAGCTAACTAAATGACAATGGAATCTTAAATAGATACATAGAGCCAATTACAGGAACTCACAAATAGATATGTAATAAAAACATATTATATGAAAAAGAGTTTAGTAGTTTAGTCGTGAAAAGGTAACAGACAGAGCGACGAAGTTAGGTACTACGTGCAAATGTAAAAAGCTAATTTGTTGCCATGCACAACCATAGAATATACCTCTGTGGCCGTTGAAACTGCACTCTGTATTATTCACTAGTCCAAGAAATATACATTAACGTCGGCAGAAAGAGTCTAAATGAAGAGAGACTGGCTACTCGAGGCGTTTAATGCTATCCATTCAAGATAATGGGTGGAAATGTGTATCTAGTGCAACAATGAAGCTTTGGTGTGGGAAGTTGGACGGTTAATGGTCTTGTAAAATGTTAAGTACATTACTTGTGCACTTATCGTAGCCTATAGGCGCCTGTAAATGGGCCCACTGATTACCAGTCAGCCGCAAAGAGAATATAATCACTATACGTGTCCGCCGGACGATATCAGCCTGTCAGTTGTTCGGAACTGTCACCTTTCACAAAATAAAATAAAATAAAACCTGCCTTACGACAAAGGCACAAGCGATAATGGGAACCAAGTAACAAACGAGGTGAATGTCAACAAAGTATCTATTGGTGAAACCCGACCCGGCCCGGGTGTTGCAAACAGAACATAAATAGGCATACTTAACATCCATCGAAAAGGGGCACTTTGCGTAGAGTGTCTATAGACATTAACCCATTTTTATTGCTCTTTGGGTGTATTAATTAGGTGCATGTATCAGATACCTGATATTTAACTATAGCTTGGAAGTTAATGAGTAATTAAATGATTGAGATATGTACCTAAAATATTATTTAATTGGCCATCGTTTTTCGCAAAATAATTTGTGTGTATTTGTTTCGTATACTTTTACCTCGTACCTACTTTGGTAAAGTGGTGCTTGATGATTTGTGCATGTTTATAACATACGTAAGAAGAACGTACGAAAATGAATCCAGCATAACTAAAAAATATCGCGAATTTCTTTTTGTTATGACTATCTATTTTTTTCTGGTATCTTCAGCCCACAGATGTATCCAATGATAAGTTGTTTGAAATGTGTTAATGCTATAGGTAAGTATACTTTTCTCCCGTTAGAGAACCGGCGATATCTGTTGTTTATTGTTTAGATAAATCCAGTGCATACACTGAGATCTGTGCGTGGAATATCAAAGGTTTCTTTGATGTGGATTTAATCCTGGTAAATTGGTCCGTGAAATGTGGGCCAGACTATGCTTGGGGCCAGATTGTGAGCAGACACGTGGTTTGATTTGGATTTGGGATTAAATAGCTTTATAAGCGGTAGGTACTTATTGATTAGTATTGAACACATTTATTTAAATTTAATGTATTTTACTTTTCAGTTGTTCTGTTTGGGACATTCAAAATTAAAGAGTAATAAAATGTCTGTTTATGTGAAGATCCTAAATAAATTTTCGCAAATTTAAAAAGGAGGGACTCCAAAAGGTTTATTTGCGCAGTATATTTCTTACTCAAAATGCAAAAGATCCTTTTATGAATAGAAAATTAGAAAATGTTAACAAATGAATACTGAGATACATAAAACCTAGTCCCAATTTTATTTAGACGGGAGGTTTTGCCGTTTAAATTACGTTTTACTCGAAATGAATAGGTATCTAATCTAAAACTGCCAGTCTATATTAAGTTTTAGCAAGTGACCACACACAATTTACCCGTGTATCTCACATCGTTAAAATAACTGGGTCCTAGCCAAGATGACAATAATCACAAAAGTTAAAAGAAAATGCCAATCGAAACATAAATAATGTATGGAAATAGTCATATATGACTTTTCTTAGCATGTGTCATCCCGGTACATTATTTCTATTCGTTTGGCTTGTGCCGATGTGAGTTTGCCATCTTGGCTAGGCACCCTGGAACTGGTTCGACTGCTCCGCTTCCGGCGTCGACTCCATCGGTAGTTCTTGTCGCTCACCATGGATACGAGCAGGACAGCGTCCAGCCCATGTTCCTATTTATGTACATGAGTTGGTTGAACAAGGTCAATCAGAACATGTGCGAAGCTTGACTTGAATTATTCAAGTGTATAATTAAAAAGAATACAGAGGATTAAGAGAGATAACTTACAAATCACTTATAACCTATAATATATCATTATAGGGACAGATTATGCGTTGTCAGCATTTCCGTGTCTACGGTAGGTCCAACGCATAGCTCGCTCCTTAGTTGTCTCCCGGTCGCGATTGTGTGAATACACGTTCTTAATTAAGTATTCCTTTTGCTATGACATACTCCCAGATACCCCTATAATCATTAACTGGTTTACCACCGTTTGACTTACCAGCGCCTGCGCAATATTCAATTGGAGTAACGGGCAACTGAAAAGGGTCCTATATTCCTCTCGACCATCCATTGGCGAGACTTTATCTGATCCGAGTGATATTTACTTATTGGAGATGAAAAACGATTATAAATAAAAGTAATCGGTGAGCAGATGAATTGATTAGTTTGATTAGTAAAGTAGAATTTATGGGAAGTCGATTTAATTATTCTGTAATCATCGAGCAATCGAAATAAACAAAATAAACGAAGGGGCATAGCCATAGCGTGGTTACTTTTCGTCGAACTGTTCAAAAATATTTTCTATAATGTTAATATCCAGAGGGACTACATTTGTATGATAGCGGTCGTCCACTTTTGTCATTTGCCGAATGTTTTTAACCCAAGTAGGGCTAAAGATTTACACCAGTCATAGTCGTTATCTCGGTGAGCGGGACAGCAACAGTCCTGTCTGAAACCCGGAACAGAAACCGGTCTTCAGGGCCGTGGGACGTTAAGCTAGTCCTGACAACTCTACATGGCAGGTTGAAGGATCCAGAGCAGTGTATCTAGTTAGGCGTACATGTACAGTTATTCCTTCGGACCAGTTAGTCGACGGTTAAAGGATAACTTACGCTAGACCGGGCCGTGCCCGGGCCGATGCGTCCGACATGCCATGCTTTGATCTGCTTTCACGTCCGGTTTGAATTTCCTAAAAAACTTAATCTATTAGCGGCGTAGTCCTGCTTATTGTAGCGTAAATACAAAGTTAACATAGGCTTAAAAGCACCTGTCGAAACAGAGATGATAAAGCAATTACTTGTAGGTAAATGATTTTCATATACCTAGGTACATACACGCCACGTAAATCTTATTTCACATCATTTACTTTTAAGAACAGAGTGATGAGTAGGTAGATCGCATTCTCTCGGGCAAAAACAATCACTTTGATTACACTGTAATTTTCCAAATACAGCAAATCTCATTTAACTAAAAAAAGAACTTACTGGCGCAGTCGGTAGATGCCGATATCGTAGATTTGTATTATCATATCTATTTTAAACACTTCATTTCCCATAGGTACTTATTCATATTTAACATATTGTTTTTTGACCAGCACCAGCAGTCATTTTGAATCACGCACCAAAGTTATACTCATAATATGTATATGTAAAATATGTACGAGTAAGTACTTAAATATACTTTGAAAAATGGATTGCTTTGTCAATTAATGTTCACCTTATATAGAAAAGAACACTTCAAACTTTGATTACATGTGTAAAGCTAAAATTTAAGAAGCTTGTCCCCTCATTATATCTAGATTCAGGCTATATGATAAATAAAATAAAAACGATGCCTTTAGGCAAAGCTTAATCCTCTAATTGCTCAAATAACAAATAAACTAGCGAAGTAACGAAACTACAGCAAATCAGATTCCAAATAATTAGAAAGCCTAGCTCAAGGGATTAGCGATCAGATTGAAGGGCATTTATTAGAAAAACAGGCCAATTCGAACGTACACTGACATCAGAATGATATTTGAATCATGTTATTTAGTTACCGTGTATTGGCTCGTATTGGCGCGGGCGAGACGCTCGATAACTAAATAACTGATTCAAATAAGATTCTGTTGTTAAGTAAGTTCGAATTGGCCTGTTGGCCTGACCTGATAGTCTGTCTGGGATAGACGCGAAGTAAAAGAAAAACATAGTTACTCGGTAATCAAGAAGTTATTAACCTTAATTACGTAGAGAAAATATAGATATAAGTATGACGTGGATTAACTTTATTTGTCTTGTTATTCAGACCCGTTTTCCGAGGGATAATAGAAGACCAGTTTGTTCGAAGAAATGTCGTTTCACGTTTCAATAACATGTTTAGTAGATGGCTCATTCTGTGAAATAGCTTTTATAAGTAATTACCACAAAAGTCTGCTCCATCGTAAAAATGTTGGTCTAAACTAAATATATAAACCGATCGGTGAATCTAAATGACCCGTGATTAGGAGTTATTGCAAGGATTATGAGCGGAAAATTCACAAATATTCAATCACATATTCAAGAAATTATATAGAAGTCCCTAAAGTTGATTTCAGGATTGACAGGATATGGCCACAAAATGAAGACTTATTAACTTACTTAATAAATTTTAAGTTACAGGTAAAATCATCTTACATCAAATATGCACAGACGGAGTTTTGGAAGGGTGCTTTTATCCGAGAAAATACGTGAAGGCTGATATTTGCTTTTCGATACGTTTGTTTTAGGAAGATCCATTATTTGCTGGGTGACTGGCCTCGGCATACACCGTGGGCCACCCGTACCCGACTATATTCAATTCTGTATAAAAACTATACTTAAGTATATACATTTTAGATCATTTCTATGTCAAATGTTATTACGTAACAAGAACAAAATGTCCTTAAACCTAAGAAAAGATTTCGAATACCTTATTCTTCGCATATTCACCTACCAATTAAGCAAACTTGCAAATCTCAAATAATATAATAAATATGTTTTTGTAAATATTACTTCATAAATTCCTACTGTTTTGGTAACATGTATTTATTTATTACGTACTTTATTAAATAAATATCATGTGAAAGCGTTACCTCTTTGGATTGCCAGATTTATTCTACGATTAGCATA
Organism: Cydia amplana; assembly: GCF_948474715.1. NCBI lineage: Eukaryota > Metazoa > Arthropoda > Insecta > Lepidoptera > Tortricidae > Cydia > Cydia amplana. The sequence continues at coordinate 20,389,010 of NC_086074.1, forward strand.
TTTCGTATATAAGTTTTGTATTACATTTATCATATGTTATTTGGTTACCTCTTATCCACCGTGTATATCTATGTACAGTTGTACACCATGCATTATGAATATATGATGATCATGTCAATATTCTCGTGTTTTTATGATGATTGAAGGCAACTCCAAAACAAAATTATATATTCATCCATCAGAAACTTCATCCTTCATTGTTTTAGGCCGACACGTATTGGATACGTACCTATTTGACGGACCCAGAGACTTATGTATGGTTACGGGTGTTGTAAATAGAGAGTACACTCAGAACTGAACATATTTAGCATATTAGCTTCGTCAAACACATTAAATGTTAACACAAAACGAGTTTTTATCATGTGTCTGCAAACGATAAAATATTTTTTTTTTTTTTTCAATTTAAAGAAAAATGGAAAAATTCACCGCTTTGGGCAAGTTCTATGTTTTACCTTTAATTTAAAAACATTAAAGTCTTTTTTTTGTAACAGATATAATGATTAATAATACATTCTACTATACTTAAGTATTAATTATATTATATACCTAACATCTATGTGTTACAAGGGACAATGTTTTGGGTTACGTCAGGTTCTATAAAACACCTGACGTAACCCAAAACATTGTCCCCAATGTACAGGCCTCATTGCCCGCCCCGTCGTTCATAATATAGCTAGAGCTATTCCTATTAGGCTTAGCCCGTGGGCAAGATACGCCCCTGCCCGGAGGTCGCCAGATACACCATCTAGGTAGGTTTTGCGATATATCTTGCTTTCTAGGCTGTATTTTTACGAGTATATCCCAGATATTAACACGATCCCTGGGGCCACAGCTAATTTTACGCGAATCAAATTACACATGTATTACACCCAATTATTTATATTTTTCGTGGAAATATCCTTGATTGCAGAGCTCCTTAATTACCTTATTTACGTCGCTCAATATAGCTTTCAGTCTCACTCTCAGTTCATTAAACTTAACTGAGCGTTTAATTTTACCTTTTAAGGTAAGAAAACAACTGCAGCAAGTACGAGGAAATATTTTTCATAAAATTAGACACGATCACAAAGAACCCTTTTTACAAATGCTTATGACTAATAAAATGTATTTGTAAAAAAGGGTTACCGAATTATACAAACTTAGATACCTATCATATCATATAATTCATACGAATTGTATGAGTTTACTCATACGCAGACAAGTTTATAACAAGGACTGTCAATGTCAATTTCCGAGAAAAGCGAGCTTCATTACTGTTGTTGTAGATTCCATCACTGTCGTGAGGACTAGCAATGTTCTACCTAATATACAATATAAAAAGCGGCCAAGTGCGAGTCGGACTCGCCCATGAAGGGTTCCGTATTTAGGCGATTTATGACGTATTAAAAAAAACTACTTACTAGATCTCGTTCAAACCAATTTTCGGTGGAAGTTTACATGGTAATGTACATCATATATTTTTTTTAGTTTTATCATTCTCTTATTTTAGAAGTTACAGGGGGGGGGGGGACACACATTTTACCACTTTGGAAGTGTCTCTCGCGCAAACTATTCAGTTTAGAAAAAAATGATATTATAAACCTCAATATCATTTTTGAAGACCTATCCATAGATACCCCACACGTATGGGTTTGATGAAAAAAAAATTTTTGAGTTTCAGTTCGAAGTATGGGGAACCCCAAAAATGTATTGTTTTTTTTCTATTTTTGTGTGAAAATCTTAATGCGGTTCACAGAATACATCTACTTACCAAGTTTCAACAGTATAGTTCTTATAGTTTCGGAGAAAAGTGGCTGTGACATACGGACGGACAGACAGACGGACAGACGGACAGACGGACAGACGGACAGACAGACAGACATGACGAATCTATAAGGGTTCCGTTTTTTGCCATTTGGCTACGGAACCCTAAAAAGGGCTTTCAGAAAGACCACTGGTTATGTTTTTGAGACCATATTTAATATTCTTTTACATTTTTTATCGTCCCTATCACATTTCATTTCTCTTTGTTAGAAAGAGAGAAATTTTACAAAAGTTTGTAAGTTGCTAAGTTTTATGAATAAGGGTTTAAATTGCTCGTAGGGTGTAAGTTTAAAAAAATACTTGTCCATTGCCCATGAATAGATAAATTTACACACCTAATTTTTAAAATTTTTGTACACTACGGTTTTTATATGTTATTTCCCTTCAGATTCACGGGCTCCTTCTATCCTAATTCCTAAAAAAAAATTAAAATTATTGTTCAATCCTGATTAACTTAATTACTTAAGTACATAACCTTCGCCCGATATAATTAGATCCAGGAAGCACTATCAAAATAATGGGTTTATGGCTGCTGTAACACCAAATGCCTTATTAATTGTCTTTTTCTTAAAAGGTCTCTGTCCCAGACTAATAAAGCAATTATCCAATTGAGAGCGGAACTAAAGCGTTCTCAAGTCAAACAAAGAACTTTCATTCATCTACGAGTAGTTATTAACTCATGTCTACATAGTACACATGGCGCTGGAAGTCGCCAGCAACATGCTGAGATGAGACCATTTCGTGGCACTTTATCCTTTTATTCTCTGTTATATCTCTTGTCATCTCTTGTTATATCTCTGTTATATCTGTTACATCTGTTTCTATTTGGAAAGAATAATCATTTATTTACAAACAAGATATATACAGTGTATTACAGTGTGTTTCTATTTTGTGTTTGTGCTCACGAATAAAATTATTTCTATTCTATTCTATTCTATACAATTTAAATTGTGACTGAATAAATGAATAAATGAAATGATGTTTCCGATTAGTTCGCTCTGTTTGGATACTTTGGATTAAGTGGCCGTAGGAAATTAAAAATGATTACATTTTGAACTATTACGAAAGTATTGATTTGAAGGGCGAAGTGTTACAAACGATTAATGGGCGAATCAAACTTATGTTTAGAAAAGAGGATAGTATAAATAAATCATTTAAGAACAGCTTGACTACTTAGCTGCTTCCACTACATGACTGTATACATAAAGATACCTAAGTACCTATAACCATTTTGCATATTCACTAGAGGTAGCTTGACGGTGGTATTATTTGCCATAAAGTTCACTGCCTTAAGAACAGGAATTTTCCTTCCACGTTCGTTAAATATTCCCAAATCTGGGCTTCTTGTAATTTATGAAGTTCCGAGGGAATCTCATTTGGAAATACTGAAGAATTAAACTGCACACGAACGCACATAATTTCTGGTGATATATGAAAAGTGTGTATTAAAAAAACCGGCTAAGTGCGAGTCGGATTCGCGTCCCGACCATCGCTTTGAATATTGTATAACCATTACATATATTTATTTTATTTTATTTCGAAATTTAAATCAGGCAACAAGGCCCATATTACAAATACGTTACAGACTAACATATATATGCATTTTATAAACTTAAAAACTAAACACTATTTAGGCGACAAAACGGCGGATTATAACCACATTAGGCTTTAACACACGCTCGAACGGTCCGGGTCGGGGCCGGAGCTTCCGACACACACTATGACGGGTTCTCGATGATAACGTGATACGTTTTATAGGAAACTAAAGTGTCAGACGCTAACGTTATAGCGTGAGTCATCCTTAAAATATGGTCAGCTGAATAAACCTGGGTTTAGGTAGACCTATAATAGTATAATTATTTTATAATAATAGGTCATTAACGAGGAGAAAGTGGAGTAAAAAATTGTACGATCCACACCCCGTCTCGCGTACTTCCATCTTAAAGGCCGGCTACGCATTAACAACCCCTCTGGTGTTGCGGGTGTCCATGGGCAACGGTAATTGCTTGCCATCAGGCGACTCGTCAGCTCGTTTGCCTCATACAAAGAAAAACAAGAGCTCCCACATAAAACAGTGGAAGTTTGTCTCTATTACAGTTATTTATTCAAAGAATGTGTAAGTTGATTACCGTGGCTGTCTTTCCACATTGAAGAGGGTCTCTTATTTTCGTGATTTTCTGTGCGTACCTATTTCCAGTAGAATTAAGCTTACATTCAAATGTTGACTTGCTGCTTTAAGGTATCTAACGTTCGAATGTCAACTACAGCTATAGGGCTATGATGGCCGGCTCTTTATCATTTGTCACCATGGCTGTCACGTTCTAACAAATATTTAAGTGCGAAAGTGACGCATAGCATGACAGGTGATAAAAATACGACGATGATAGCTGGTGTATTAATATTGCGGGTGTCGTTGTTGCCGCCTAGTCAATTTCCTTGTTAAAATGAGTAACGCTGATCGACGCATTACTGCCGCGATTATTTACGTTCATTCCGTCACTTGACTTCAAATTAACAGACACAGCGGCGGCAACAACGACGCCACAACAGTAAAGCAGCTGCAGTTGACATCCGAACGTCACCTTTAGGCGGTGCGAGAACTTGCATGCGAGTTTCATTACATTGCGTTATTTGATCGGTCGGCTGAATTGATGTCACCTCAATGGCCCGCATTGTATAACTAAAATCGTATACGAGTTCGCGCGCCGCCTCCATAAGCCCTTAAAGTTGCAACCATTATTACCTCATATATTCCGTTAGATAATGCGTCTGCTTACATTTATTTGTAGTCCAATATAGTTTTCAATAATAATACCGAAAGTACGAGTATACTTAAACTATGCATAATTCATGATCATGATTTTGAGGTAAACCTAAATCACTAAAAAATCTGTTGTAAAAAATAAAATATCAGCTGAAATTAGTTTTCGTGCGTCGGATCAACAGCTAAATAGCTAAATTTGAAGAATGTTTTATATAATGGGATGAAATAGCTTCTATTTCTTGATCGTATTTAGTTTTAACTCCAGGGGCCGAGAAGGAGAAAATTGTAAAATAAGTACACTAATAGTTAAATTGTAGTTCTTTAGATTTAGGTAGAAGATATATTTAAAGCCGAGGTAACCTTGGTAGATAGAAGAAAAAGCGGCCAAGTGCGAGTCGGACTCGCCCATGAAGGGTTCCGTATTTAGGCGATTTATGACGTATAAAAAAAACTACTTACTAGATCTCGTTCAAACCAATTTTCGGTGGAAGTTTACATGGTAATGTACATCATATATTTTTTTTAGTTTTATCATTCTGTTATTTTAGAAGTTACAGGGGGGGGGGGGACACACATTTTACCACTTTGGACGTGTCTCTCGCGCAAACTATTCAGTTTAGAAAAAAATGATATTAGAAACCTCAATATCATTTTTGAAGACCTATCCATAGATACCCCACACGTATGGGTTTGATGAAAAAAACATTTTTGAGTTTAAGTTCGAAGTATGGGGAACCCCAAAAATTTATTGTTTTTTTTCTATTTTTGTGTGAAAATCTTAATGCGGTTCACAGAATACATCTACTTACCAAGTTTCAACAGTATAGTTCTTATAGTTTCGGAGAAAAGTGGCTGTGACATACGGACGGACAGACAGACGGACAGACGGACAGACGGACAGACGGACAGACAGACAGACAGACAGACAGACATGACGAATCTATAAGGGTTCCGTTTTTTGCCATTTGGCTACGGAACCCTAAAAAGGTAGGTATATAAACGGTAGAAGATTAAGTTTGTTAGAATCACCGCGTACCTACAATCTTTCTGCTTTCTCCTAAAGTTGACTGCATCACCTTGGAAAGTCGGAACAGAAAATACAAATTTTAACGCTATATCCGCGGTTTATCCATGTGTTTGTGATTGATCTCTCAGTGTCCGTCAGTAGTGGCCAGATTTGCGAATTTATTTATTTATTTTAAAAAACTAATTGAATCTCTGTAAACTTTTCTTAACGAAAAGGGGTATAACTTTCGTTCGATCCTAAGTGATTGCAGCCTGCACTTTGCTTCTTACGTACTTAATCCTTATTTGCGAAAACTTTGCAAAGGCGTGAAAATTTACGTAAAATTTTGATACCCTTTAAATATCAATACAAAGTAATCTGTTTGCATTTATTTTGTATGTATTCTAGTCTTGAAGTCGTTAGTGGAATCGCCTACAAAAGTGATGGTCTTGGATTCGAATCAATCGCCGCCGCTAAGAGGACCGACTACCTAGGTAGAGTAGGTAGGAAGCAGGGATGTAACGGATGTGGTTTTATCGGAACCGAAAACGGAAACAGATGTTTTCAATTTAGTTTAACGGAATCGGAAACGGAAACGGAACCGGAAACGGAACCGAAAACGGAACCGGAACCAGAGCTATAACCGCGAAAATCGAAGTCCGTCTATTGCGGGCATTTTTCTCTGTCACTTTAATTACGTCTTAATGAGAGTAAATGAGAAAGATCCCCGCAATTTGCGAATTTCGGTTTTAGCGGTAGGCCTCCTGAATCGGAACCTGAGGCACTAGTCCACCAAGGGCGAGTAAGCGATAAGCTATCGACTATTTTTTCGTTCAAGAAACAAACAAAATATAGAGATTCCGTGTCGGTAAAAGAGAGAGGTACCTATATTAATAGTTGATCGCTGGCTGTTCACACTGCCGGCGAGGACTCTCTTTACACTCTACTCGCAGCGATAAAAACTATCAACGATAAGGCCGGGGTCGTTTTCACTCGCCGCCCGCGGCCGACAGCGGCCCGCCGCCCGCGGCGTCTGAATGGTATGTTCGGGAATGCTCGGGAGTGGTCGTTTGCGGGGGGACGCCGCACGCGGCGGGCCGCTGTCGGCCGCGGGCGGCGGGTGAAAACGACCCCGGCCTAAAATCGCTCAGCGGTACTCGCTTGGCGGTCGGAGAGACCATGCAACTAGCGATCGTTCTACAGTACATGCAGCGTGGATTTCAAAGCAACAAAAGTTTTTTTGGTTCCTAGTTGCGTCGATCTAAATAAGGCGAAATCCTAGTTAACACGAAATGAAATAAAATGCCATTCCCTTACCTTCAAAGCCAAAATCCTCCATAACTCGAAATATTTAACCTCACAGAATAAATAATAGTACTAAGTACAGAAGACTCACTCTCTAACAAAACGCGTCTGTTACGATCAGCACAGATATAGCCGCTAGGTGGCGACAGCGCCACGCGCGGCTTATGGCTTTCCCCAAAATTGGGGCCGGAACGGATGTACTTTTAGCTACCTGTAGCAAAGCGACGAAATCGCGGAGTGAGACACGCCTGCTAAGATGAAGTAACCAGCGATTCCCTTTACAACTATTCACTACATTTTTTACCTCTATAACTCGGAAAATAAAATTTGAGCTCTACAACAAGAACCTCTCTAAGTCGATGCCCTCTATACGACGAAACCTCGTTAAACCACGAAGTTTTTGGCGTTTCCCTTGAGATTCGTGCTATCGAGGTTCCACTGTACTTTTATTCTGTGATTAAGGTTACAATACTTAATTCTCGAAGGCTGATTTGTAATTTCATACAAAATTTTAAGGAGAGTAGACCTTATTAACCTTAAATACGGTGATTTAAAACGTCAAACTCTCATAGGGCGAGTAATCGCCCGTTTCATTCGAACACTCGCTTTATAGCCGAGCGACATATCTATCAGAACTACACTCGCTTCTCGCTGCTCGCCAACTCGTTTCTAGTTTCTAGCTCTAATCGCTTCTCGCTCATCGTTCTTGATGGGACCAGTGCCTGAGTGATAGATAGGTGGACGAGATGTTAAGGGTAGGTCTATTAAAAACAAAATTCAAAATCGAACTTGATTTTGATTTCATTGTTCGTTTTTTACTCACTAACATTCATTACATTCACCACACACAGTCTAGTAGTCTGTAGTGTACTGTCCGTAGGTACACATTACACAACACATACGAATAGGTAGTTTTAATTTCAATAACACGAATAATACAAACAAATTAGTGTAGCACTGTCGTGGCAAGCGGGGCGATGAGCGAATGACTGGTTGTTTGTTTTTGATGTACGCCGCTCATGTCCCGCTAGGGTTGCCAGATCGAAAGGCGCTATTATCGGGAAAAAATATAAATTTTTTGCGGATTTTGGGACTTAAGTCGGGAAAAAAGAAACATTCAAATTAAAGTAATTGTATTAAAAACAACGATATTTTACATTATGGGTACGACGTCAGCTGCTCTGCGCAATCTCGCCATGTCGCGCTGACGGGCTCGACGCGGGTAGCTCGCTCGCTCGACGACAGTTAGGAACTTGAAATTATTGTTTTATAACGTGAAGCTGTTTTTCGGGACAATTTTCACTTTGTCGGGAATCGGGAACACATGCTAAAAATCGGGAGAATCCCGCCAAATCCCGACCATCTGGCAACCCTATGTCCCGCCGCCGCGCTAAGCATTGACATCCGATATACTTCCGTTTCAAAAGTAACGGAACCGGAACAGAAACGGAACCAGAATACCAAACGGAAGTTCCGCCTTAACGGAAGCGGAAACGGAGCTCCGTAACATCCCTGGTAGGAAGGATAGGATTATCCCTTGAAAGCTTAGATAAGAAGACTAGGTTTTTCTTTATCAATTAGGTACATAAATAGGTACAAGTACCAAGTTGCAAGAGGACTGCGAAGATATGGCTTAATAATAGGTAGTTTGAGCAACACCGTCAAGGGCACAATAAATTAAAATAGAAAGTATAAAGTTCATTCCACGCATAGGTATTTCAATTTGCAATAATATTTAACACAAAGCGAATCAAAAATATAATTAAATAAAACAAAGAAGCTTAACCAAATGAAGCCTAAATAATTCAAATATCAATTAACCTCGCATAATTGCTTTAGGGGTCGGTATTTACTTTTAATATTATTGATGATGATGATGATGAATAGACATAGACATAGACATAGAAAATTTTTATTTAACACCACATTGAAAAATGTTTACAGGCAATGCTACAAAATATTACAAGCCTTAGAATTAAACTTAAATAGGCACAAATTAATTTGTTTACATGTAGATATAAGTTTTTTTTAAATTATGATGCTAAAAAGGAGCGAACCTCAGCATGTGTTGCAGCAGGCTTACCTACTACAACGCTGGTTTTCAGGCCGACCCTTCGTACAATACGAATTTGCTTGCTGTTTGTCGGAAACTCTACGGCTAAGACTATTTTAGTTTGTGTAGAAAATAATATAGGTATGTATATATATATATATGTTTATGTTTGTGTATGTATTTATAAGATTATACTATATGAACCGACCGAATCTCGAACCGACGGAAAGTGCTTGTGACCCTAAGGTTATTTTAAGTACATCTATCACAATAGTTAACCTACAGACCACAATATAGTATGTAAGTACTTGCCATTGAGATAATATTCAAAAAATAGTAATGACATTTTGCATGTTTTGTGAACATTAAGCCACCTCCTGGAAACTATTACCTACCTAAAGATAATGCAGGCTCTTCAGAAGTACACATTATTTAAATTAATACCCTTGTTTTTACTATGGGAATAAAAAAAGGAATCTGCGTATACAAAGTAAAACCGAACACCCATATGGCGAAGCCAGGCCGCCGTATAAGGATCGATTTCTGCATTGAGTGCAGGACACACGGACTACCTCGTGTAGATTCAGCATATTACAAAGTCCACAAAGTAAGCAGAACGAATACAGCTGGTGATGAGATTCAAGAAGCGCTCAACGATACATAAATAGCACTCGTGCAGAGTAGATACTCAGGTACTATGGGTACCTACTATGCTGCGACCCGCACTGTACAGTTGTAATTAAAGAGCGCCATTTTATTATTATTAGGCTTGAATCAATTTGCCGTGCATTATTTTCATACAAGTTCACACTCCTATTTCTTTCCTCATCATCATCTTCCTCGCGTTGTCCCGGCATTTTGCCACGGCTCATGGAAGCCTGGGGTCCGCTTGGCAACTAATTCCAGTAATTGGCGTGGGCACTAGTTTTACGAAAGCGACTGCCATCTGACCTTCCAACCCAGAGGGTAAACTATAGGCCCGTATTGGGATTAGTCCGGATTCCTCACGATGTTTTCCTTCACCGAAAAGCGACGTAAATATCAAATGATATTTCGTACATAAGTTCCGAAAAACTCATGGGTACGAGCCGGGGTTCGAACCCGCGACCTCCGGATTGCAAGTCGCACGCTCTTACCGCTAGGCCACCAGCGCTTCTATTCCTCTTTCTTTCCTAATTCCTATTCTTAAGTTTAATATAATTATAAATTTTATTATTGGTAACTCGTGATGACCATGACCCCCGCGATACAGGCCATGCCTATTGCGGGGTTCACTGTGACGTGCCTGTTAAACTTTTATCGTCAATAAAAATATTGTTATAGTTATTTTTAAATAAGCATAGGTACCCATGCTTTGTTTTATTCAGCCTAGAATTTTTTAAATTAAATATTGGTATACTACAGGCCCTCAATGCATTACAAAAATACTTGGCTTGATGTATACGCACATGCATTTAGGAGGAGGCAAAATCAAGCGGTTGTTCTCTCATACTTAAATAAATTTAAGATAAGAAAATAAATAGGAAAAATAATTAAACACAATTAAATTACTGCTCTAAAAACAAATGATATCAGTATCACTCAGCCTAAGGCCACGTAATGCCGGCATTACCTACCACGATGACAACAGAGTAAAGCCAGTCGTCTTATATGCTCAAATTTTCAATTTCAATTTCAATTACATATTTATTTATAAAATTTACATTTTATACGTCATTATACAATTACAGATAGTTAACATATGTTCCCTAACATATCTCCCTCTATAGAGTAGGTCTGTGGCACAGCAAGGCCGTCGACAAAGTCGTTGCCTTCTGTAATGAGACAAAAAAGTACAAAATAAATGTATTCCTGTACGTGGAACGCCGCCAGCCGTACACGCAAGCGTCTTTGCAAAATAAAATGAAGACGGGAAAATGCTGCATTCTGCAGGTATCTGTGAAACAAAAGTAAAAAGAGGTGTAGGAGAAATAGGTACATTCTGTGGGTTTCGCTTGGATTTTAGCAAATAAATCTATAGCCATTTCACATGTGTTATATACACGAATACACACTATGTAAGTGTTGAAATACACGAATGGAGGTTGAAGCTCCATTCGTGTATTTCAACACTACATTTTTTACTGCATCAGTTTCCCATTCACGTATGGTCCAGGTCATAAATAAGTACTTATATACTTTTTTACCTTACTTTTTATACCACGTTGGTGGCAAACAAGCACACAGCCCGCTTGATGGTAAGCGGTCAGAGCGTAGCGTATGGACACCTACAACTGCAGGCGGCGGTCTAGCATGAGTTGCGTTCTCGCAACTCCATACATCTTACGCTACGTCTTACGTAGGCGAACAACGCGCGAACGCCGCGCGGCCGCCGCGCCGCTTCGCGTCTAAATCGCTCATGTACGAGTAGGACATACCTATACGTATCAACGGTTTTTTTCATCCTCGCCGCGCCGCGTTCGCGCGTTGTCCGCCTACGTAAGCCGTAGCGTTACGCAACTTCAAGTATGGAGTCTTGCGCGAGAACGCAACTCATGCTGACCGAGACCGCCAGGGGTGTTACATGCAGGGGTAGGGTTTGCAATCCGGATCCGAAATGTATGAAATTATCCGAATCTGGATCCGGATCCGCGGATCTTCCCATACATTTCGGATCCGTCGTGCAAACCCTATGCAGGGGAGATACTTTTGGTGCGTCATTTCATTCGCTGCTATTGAAGCTGACTGTATAGTAGGTATAGTAGGCAATGCAATGCAGGCATAGACATGCGCAGGCGTCTGTGGGATGCCCAGCGTTGGGCGTGGGAGTGGGAACCGGTCCCATCAGCCTTTGTTCTTATCTTTATGTCGACCTACGAACATGTCCTTGAATGCATTATCGAGATGTTTGTATAGACTTATTAATATATTCGTTGGAGGTGAAATAATTCATTAACACCAGAGGCAAGTACCCGTAAATATAAAAAAAAACCGGCCAAGTGCGAGTCGGACTCGCGCACGGAGGGTTCCGCACCATCAACAAAAAATAGAGCAAAACAAGCAAAAAAACGGTCACCCATCCAAGTACTGACCCCGCCCGACGTTGCTTAACTTCGGTCAAAAATCACGTTTGTTTTATGGGAGCCCCACTTAAATCTTTATTTTATTCTTTTTTCAGTATTTGTTGTTATAGCGGCAACAGAAATACATCATCTGTGAAAATTTCAACTGTCTAGCTATCACGGTTCGTGAGATACAGCCTGGTGACAGACGGACGGACAGCGGAGTCTTAGTAATAGGGTCCCGTTTTTACCCTTTGGGTACGGAACCCTAAAAAGTCGGCCAATCGGTGTCGACTGTCGGACCACGCATAATAGAGGGTGCCGTACAATACAACTTATACAACAAGCCATACAAGTAGAAGAGATCTTCGCGGCACTTACGTCGTTTTGAATCTGGTGTATTTCAACCAAATTTAATTTTTGAACATTAAAAGTATGCAGTCATTTCCCAGTCCGATAATTTTCCGCCGTCCAGCAATTTTCGTATGTTGTTACAATATTTCACGAGCGACAGGTAAAGTAGCTCCAATATCCGGTGATCAATGGGGGTATTGTTGGAGTACGTAAAAGCGTCTAGACATAAATCAAATGTAAGGAAGGGCGTATTTAGATACCAGGGCCAGAAAAAAATTGTTTCATAAAATGTGATGTGAATGTGATCATATTATTTAGGACACATCACATTTTATGAAAATATTAGATTTATGTCATTTCAAGTAAAAACTTTAGTAAGTATACATACAAATTATTACATCTGAAATAAACGTGATAATTTTTCTACGTAAGAAAAGTGACCAAGGCCTCCAAGGCCGGGTACTATACCTATTCAGTTCATGTAGAGCTCTGTTACATTAGAAAAATATGTTTTAAATTGTATGACCTACACATATTAAGCCCGATTCAGATTGAGCTTGCTACAGCTGCGTTCCTAATTTTATACGATTTTGAAGATTGCTCACGTTGATTGGTGTATAGATACTAACTTCGAAAATTGGCATTTTTCTGTCCGCACCTGCTGATTTGATCGGGAAATCAAATTGGCGTTTGCGTCCGCACGGCCTGATTCAATCGGATAATTTCATCAGATTGGCGAAATATTGTCTCGTCTGGACTCCACTTAAGACAATCGCCATGGTCGTATCAAAACCATAACATAATATATTGTTAAATTAGAATCGACCTCCTAGTCACTCAACTGTGCAGTTCGGAGTAAGTTTAAGGGTGAAATCACATCTGTCAGCATCGAGCCGCATTTTATATATGAGAAATCGCTCGTTAGTATGAAGATGCGTACGCATCGGAAAGCTGAAAGCATGCGTACGCATCTTCAAATGCGGCTCGATGCTGACAGATGTGATTCCACCCTAATAGTTTCCAATACGGTACGTTTAGTATTCATGAAGCCCTAACTTGCGAACTTTCATAATGTTCATGTTGAATATTCTTAGGATGCTCCGTATCCTGTTACTCGTAAATGTTCCTGATTTTGAGTATGCCTGGCTGAGGCTGGGTGCCTCCTTTTGACACTTAACGGCAACGCGCTTGTGACATCGCATTTATAGTTGAAAAATCCATAGTCTGCGGTATCTTATACATACACACACGCACACACACACACACACACACACACACACACACACACACACACACACACACACACACACACACACACACACACACAGGATAAGGATAGGTCTAAAAAAAATTAACAATAATACCTACACCGGTTCTTATAATGTGTGAGCTTCGCTAAGCATAGAATCTTGCTTTAGCTGGCGATAATGCTAGGCTTACAATTGGACTACACCTTATACACCCCAGCGATTAGTAACGAGGAACAGTTTGTTTGATCTCACGAGTTCACATTTCCAAGGTTGAGTTACAAGATCAACAACGTTGCATCCACGTCTTAAATTATGAACATATCCAACTGAATGTATAGATAATATTCATATTTTTAAATGCCAACGTTAAAAGGGCTAATGAAATCGCACAAATTACATTAAATAGATACACAACTACCGTTATGTAACGATACAAGTAGGTAAAGTGTTATTCTATGGAACTTCATAACTATAAACAAAAGTCACAGTAAATTCATCATTCAGATACAATTTCAATATGGCGGTTTGTTTACATATTTAGCAAGTTCCATGGAATGACACTTTAGTTATCTACATATACGTAGTATAAGCATACGTGAGCGTATTATCACAACGAAAGCAATTCAAGTATTCCGCCCTGTTGACAAAGCAGCCTAATAGAAACCCAATTTGCGAAAGCAACCAAATGGGCCGCATTATGTCGCAGGCGCCTTTAATATCAGTACTATCGTCCACACCACTATCACACCCCTACCCACTTCTGAGTATTCAGGCAATTCAACATGCAATGCCTGCTGTATACCATCTACAATCTGTAGCTTGCCTGTCCAGCCAGCGATAGACACAGTTTTGAACGGAATGTAAAGTGGATGGAGGGATCTGGGTAGGGAGGCTCAAGGAGATGAGACAATGAAGCCTTGGTTGCCCCAGGGAGCTACACTGGCATCCAAAGATCATTAGAGATTGATAAAGAATAGTCACATTTACGCCGAACTTGGTAAACACAACGTAAGTAAATAGGGGTACAATAATGTTTCTTGTTCCTGGGTTATTCTAATATGTCCTAAACATCAATGTTTGTGATTATGTATGGACATGGATATCTAATCTAACCATTCTGTAATTATGTCATGTTATGTATAAGCACGTATGTATGATACCCAATAACATCTTTATAATAATATGTCTTGTATGTGTAAGAAATATCGTACGCAGTTAATTTTAATTTAACCTCAAACCAATAAAATAGGTACCTATTTAAAATTCCAAAATTCATTCTTCGACATGGATAAATCCGCAGACGAAAGCTAATAATCATTTATAATAGCTAGTGTATATAACCTTAGCATTTACGAATTCAAAAATAGAGTAGGTAATTTAGAGTTTCCAAAGCAATTTTATCGTAATTTAGAAGTTTTGCGGCTTGAGCTCTTAGTTTGAGTATAATAATTATATGACTGTTGTTATTCCAAACAGCCTAAAGTCAAACTTTGCTTCGCCGCAGCGATTTGAGTTACCTAAATGTTTGGTCACTAGGGATGTGATTGGGGTTAAATATTGTGACCTGGTCCGCAAAAGGGATCGTTAATAAAGTGAACAATCTCTGCTGATTTTGTCCCAGTTGTCCTTCTCGGTCAGACAAACTACAAGTTTTGCTGAACTTTTTTTTTAATCTCTCATTTTAAAACAGCATGCTTATATTAGATACGTAAACCTTGGCATGAACAAATATCTATCTTTTAAAATAATTTTAATTGATTCGTGCCTCACAGTATGAGTTTTATAGTTAAGTTAAAATTGCAAATCTATAAGAGAAAGTAAGACAAAATAAAAAACGTTCTAGGCTGTCATACTTAGGTACCTACTTACTTCTATGGCGCAGCGACCCGAAGTGGATCTTGGCCTCGGACACCAAATACCGCCATGCTTCTTTATCCAATCCAAAACTGTTTCTGTCCAGTCGACGACGATGAGTTCGCTAAGATCTTGGTGAACTTCGTCTCTCGTCGTCGTTTAGACTGTCATAGCGTTGAAATAGTTATTTGTTGAATAATACTTAGCCTTACTTAGTTTAAAAATAGTGAAACCAAACAGCTTTGTCATGCCACTCATGCCCCGCCTTCGCTATAGTGAGATGCATTACATCTTCCTCACGTCAGAGTTTTTAAGAACGCGTTATTGATCGATGATGGTGTTATTAGAAACGGGTAGAACCCTCCCACGACATGAACACATCCATCAAGAGGGATCTGGTAATCGATTACAGGTGACGGCATTATCACTAATGTGGGATTAAGTGCCGGTTGCATTAACCGTCGGACCAAGCTAATACTTCACAGCATTTGCAATTGCAAAGTTTGGCAATGTCGACATTAATGTCAAATTTCTATAAAAATATGACGTTCTTCACTTTATTTCTATTCAAGTCGGCTCAAAGTTTTTAGTCTTGGAAGCAATTTAACTCTAGAAGCAATTCTGTTCCTATCACTACTAATTAGGTGTAAGCTTGAACTATGAATGTATTATATTAATTAAGATACGTATAAATTTTACATTAGGCGCGTATAAAGTGTATAAACTTAGTGCTAAACCAACCACATGCGCAGTGACTAAGTGGCTACTGTGGTTTCTTTGTTCGCGTTATCTAAACGAAATGCTATAAATGTTCGTTATACAGTCATGTTTAATTAAAGCTAGCTTTAGAGCTTATGGACATAGGTGTAAGGTTGAAAATTGCGTGTGGAAGATTGGTAACAAGCTCCGCATAAGTGAGTCGATCAATTTATTCCGCGCATACGCAGCGGAGTCGTTATAGTCGCGTAGCGAACTATGGTAGCCGGACTGTAGTATTTTCTTAACTCTAAATAAAGTACAACGCCAAACATTTTCTATGCAAGAAACAAGTGAGCGCCCTGACATACTACACATATATTATGACTATTATGAGTCTTCATAGATAAAAACAACAGACTAATGGTCGTAAGACTCGAAATAATGCATCCTGTGTTTAATGCATTTGCGTGCAAAAGCAGCTGCTTCGACCACTTATAATGGCAATGGCCATTAAAGACCGTCGACAATCCGGCACTTTGAAAAAAGTCATCAATGGGTCAACCGATCATGTTAATATATAGAAATACATATGCCTTATTTGCCTACACATAGGACACAGAAGATACCTACTTATTTTAAACGCCTCTTTTTTCGCCGGCGGTTAAAAATATATATTTTTATATACAAACATAATAAATACAAACGAATTTCCTATGCTCTGTAACGCGTGCTTTATCTGACTAAATTGTTGTTCTTCTTCTTAGAATCGACGCTCGGTTTTTTTTTGTTATTATTCTCAAGACCACGTTATACTGGAACAAATAAGCGTATTAGGTCTCGCTGCGCCGATGCAAGCAATGACAGGCCAGGATCGTATGATGTATGTTGATGCGGGCGCCATTGTGCCGTACTCCAGCCAAATACTTATTGCACACTTTTCCACACCTATCAAAGTTTTTTTTTTTGTTTACGGTACAAAAGTTCACAACGGTATTTAACATAAACACTCTTACTATATTTTGCCTTTGCCTTTTATGTTAGGTTAGATATAGACATAGACACAAACACAGTGTTAGGGAGTTCGTTCCAGCTGTGGCATTAGATAACCATTTAAGCTAGTTTTAGCCTGTGCTATTTGGATACTTAAATTAAAACCCACTTAGCTAAGAGCTTTTACTGCACGCTCCGATTTTAGACTCATCATATATTTCGGCGTTCGTTCCAAGTTGTAGCAATGGATACAGGGTTAGCAAATTAAATAAAAATATTGTTTGTTGGTTTCTAAATAATGTACACAAAAAGTGATTTATTTAGTTCTCTGACACATTGTCCACAAAGGACAATCTAGCTTGTCCTCTGTATGGTAACAGTGGACCTTTCTCCACGTTTTTTAAAACACCATGAACACCATCTTATAACTTTCCTTACAGATATTTTTGTTATTGGGTTTAAGAACTCAGGCTTACTCACTTACTAATTTTAATGAGTAGAAGCGAATTTTATCATGTGCGTCGAAAACGACCAAATGGGCATATATAGATAGGTTAATTTCCAGTCCATTTATAGTCCGGATCCAATCCCAGGATTGGCAGACCTTCCTGGCGCCTAAAGCACTTGTCAGGGCTAATGGTTTCGGAAATAGCCGCTGTCAACCCTAGCTCACGAATCACGATATTGAGCGGTATATTTCGGTTCAAATACGTGATACACGTGCGATTTAGAACTATTAAATTAAGTAGATTAATCATATTTATTAATGAAACTAGACTATATGTCTAAAGTTTTGATAACTTTAAAACGCTTCCACCTAACTACTTACAACACAAAATTTATACAGGTTCGCGACGCGACGGTTGCCAAGTGGCATCATGCGTCGCGAGCGCGACAATTAACAATTACCATGTGATACTTATCCCTCACAGTACTCTTTGTAAGTAGATACTCTCTGCGCAATTCTGCGTATAATTAGATAAAGCGTGTTCCTTGTCGCAGAATTATGCTTAATTGAAGAGTATTAAGTTTAATTCTGCTCATTTTCTGTCGCAAAACATAATTCGTTCCGGTAGGTATATAATTAAATTTACTTTATTACGCATATTGTGCCTGTCAATTAATTAAAAGCGTGTTTAAACTTAAATTGTTACCTGATATATGTATGTAGGTACTTAAAAACGTTAGGCGGAGTCAGGAAGGCTTGCCCAAGGGATACCGCAGGAAGGGCGACGACCGAGCCGAGGCAGAGATGGGATAGACATGCTGCAGACTTAACCCTTTATGATTATTAAATGTTACGATGCAATAGCTATAAAAAATTGGCGATAGATACTATTATCCAGACAACTACATGGATCTCTTAGCCTTCTAGAACTATCTCAAAGTGGGAAATCTAAAGTTAAATAAGAATATTACGGTATCTTCTCGAAAGTTCTGTGATGTCTGTGGCGGCCCAAGGCCTAAGTCATAGAGAAAAAAATACATAGAGTGCTCACTCCATACATCAGTTTTAGTACCAAAAATACTATTAGCATCTAGCATCGAGTAGCGGAACTATCATTACTGCTACTTGACAATAGATGTAGCACCGACCGGAAAGTCTTATGCTGTTGCTTATCTTTCCGGTCGGTGCTACATCTATTGTCAAGTAGCAGTACTGATAGTTCCGCTATTCGATGCTAGATGTAGACACTGAAATTAATAGTCTGAACTGATGTATGGAGTGAGCACTCTTTTCTTACTATATATCTCTAATATCTCTATGCCTGAGTGTACCTATGACTAGTGCCTTGTCCGCCTAAAGGCGATTACAATAGGCCAATTAGCCCACTCGAACTTATCATCGGTGGTGTAAATACATTCACAAAACACTAAGCTATCTTATTATCTTAGCTCGTGTTTGGTGTAGGTATAAACTTAACACATATTTGTAGCATTCCTATGCGAGATAAGAATACCTAAGTGATGTGAGTTTAAATTAGAAGAACCTGACACAGTTATAAGCGCATAAAATATTTAATATTTTGTAATTCATGAGTTTAGGACGTTTTTAGGGTTCCGTATACAAAACAGCAAAAACGAATTCTTAATTGACGGAGATCCAACTTGAACTGGACATGTAGTGTGCAAGTTATTGTGGTAGTAACTATTATGAACGGCCGCCTGTCAGCACCCCACGCCACGCTAACCTTTGCTTACGCCCAAGGCGGGCTTTTTACTACGCCTACTAAGATAGGGTAAGTGTACTAGTAGATAACCCAACAATCTTAGCAAGAATGCATCGCGACATTATCTCGCGCGCGAGATGGATCACTCGTCTTGTTGTAAGACTGTAAGTGGTGTAACTGTATCAATTAAAGAGACTAGTTCGTTGCAGTCAGGGTTCCAGGTACGTGGTCTGCATAGGTAATATCGTTTTAGAACTTAAGACGAATCTGCTTAATTTAAGAAGCAAATTTGTATGGCCAAGAGGATTGATAGTGTTATTACTGAAGATTTAATAAAATGTATATTTAAAGTGGTTTGTTTTTCAGAGCCACCCACACTCATGTCACTCACTGTGTTTTTGTAGTTAAAAGAGAAAAAAACTAGGGCCATCTATTTGTGCCTTTACCTACCTTACCTACTTATAAAGTTCGACAACTCTCGTAGTCATGCGTGATAAGATAAGGGTAAGGGTAAGATTAAATGAGCACTCGTCATTTTCTAACAATCTTAATTTGAGTCTATATTTCTAAATGTACTACCTACATAAAGAAATTCCAACCGTGGTTTGAATACTTTTAATAGTTATAAAACAACCTTCTTAGTGAAAAGTCGTAAATTGTGAGCTTATGACGCAAGTTAATAATAAACTTAAGGGGAAACAGTTTGCGTACCTACCTTTGCGTTTTTATTTTATTATGTTTGATTCAGTAAAATGGACATGGCAAAAAAACTGCTGTGAAATTTTTTTTTAGGTAATGTATTTTTTCAATTTTTCGATTCAGTTAAATTTCTTTATTTCAGAGTACTAGGACCCCAACAAGGTGTTACTTACATACTTAAATCTGGTTTATAAACAATGTAATATTTATCCTAAATACAATAAAAACCGTAATCAAAGAAATACGCTACCCCTTTGAGCTATTGAATTTAGTAACGGAATATAAGGCTGTCGGATTTTTCCGCAACTGTTAGAATGCGGTTGGAGCTCTGTCTTTACTATGTTTTTACCTACTAGGTAATAATAACAGTGTAACATGTTTTATTCCTGCATTCAACGTAATTTTACGATCCCTGTCGATGTAACTGTAATAACGTACATTATTTGTACGGCAAGTGACCCGAAACGTTTACCCTTAAGGTGCGCTGTAATGTTTACCCGTAAGATGTTTAATTTTAACCGCCACTCTCAAACTTAATGAACAAAAGTCGTAAGTAACATACCAATTAAAAGCATGTACATCGTTCCGGCGACTGGTGGGGCAGGCTATTTAGCACACGCAAAGGTGAAGGCAGGTCGTCGCGCCGCGGGCGGACCGCCGCAAGACAGGCTTAAATGTAAATAGGACCACTCGGTCTACTGCAAATGTGTACCTACGAGTATGTGGCTGGCAAGTAAAGAGTTGGGACTGAGTCTCTAGACACAGAGCTCGATTCAAATTTAACAACCTGTTATGGTTTTGATACGACCTTGACGATCGTCTTGGTGATTGGCACGCAGGACTTTCACTTCATTTCGGATGCACCAATCAGCGTGGCGATCGTCAATGTCGTATCAAAATAAGATTAACCCGTAACCAGTTGGTAAATCTGAATTGGGCTTGAAGCTATGTTTTATATTAGCAGAATTTCGTTAAAATATGTCTTAGAATTTTCAAGTAAAATTGCTGTGACGTACGGATGGACGGACGGACGGATCGACAGACGTGGCAAAACTACAAGTGTTCTGTTTTTGCCGATGTGGCTACGGAACCCTAAAAAGCCAAAACCCTTCCTGTCGATGCTTACCAATTAAGTTAGTGATGACTTCCCTGTAGTGATGTAAAAACATTTCGACAATCCATTTTATAAACAGTTCACGAACTAAAGAGTCGCCTATTTTGAAAGCTGGTTCAATTTTGAGGATCGGAAATAAATAGGTCGATTGGAAATTTAATCGAACCAGCAGCTCTCGGATATTGGCGGATGCTGTAATCTCTGCCCGGTGCATATTCTCGAACATGTGATTGGTGAAAGCCAAAGCCAGTTTTAAACGAATTCAAAACGGCCGCTTTTTGTAAGTCATGTCAAGTGCCAATAAGCCAAATAGTAAGGTACAATACTGGTCAATAATACCCTCAAACAAGTAATGGACAGCTTTCTTTCCTTCTTATCGAACCGCACCAGTGCTGCAGTGTCGGCATTCGGTTCGACAGTGTGATGACGCTTTTAAGATCTGACTTGACACCGACTTCGAACATATACGCTTTTTGAAGTAGGTTATTTTTTTGTATGTAGTGGACGTCAAAGATATGTATACACCTTACTCCTATAAATATAATAAAGCAAAAAAATTACACATTTCTTTGACGCCGTGTGTACAGAGGTTTATTTATTTAGAAATATTTTAGAAAATAATAATTGCCAACCTACGTAATTGTAATTCAGAAGTAAAAATTGCTACAGGCCTTAAAGTCGCCCTAAATGTTTGATGGGTCAGGAATCCGCATTCAAAAGCACAATAAACCTTGCCGACTGCCAACGGCGAACAATTACATTGTCACAAACTTTTTTGTAAAATATTATATTAGAAATAGAAATTCTTGGAGTTTAGAAGCAGGAAGAGTCTGAAGAAACGCACCGTTATGTTGATAATATCAAATAAATAACTCACCTACCTACCTAGGTATATCTCGATTTATGATTTATAGTAGAAGATAATAAGTAATTATGCGTAGAAGCGGCTACATTTATATACAGTTACTCCAGACCTGTTGCACCGCTAGACGGATATCTCATAAAATAACCAGTAGCATGCATTAAATCAATCCTGGACATCTAGGGCCATGTGCCTATCCCCCTCACGCTTATGGACTATCTTAATGTGGGAGTAGGCGGCAACACGATCGACACTAAATAGGCGAAGCTGAAACAGCTGGTGGCCTAGCGGTAAGAGCGTGCGACTTGCAATCCGGAGGTCGCGGGTTCGAACCCCGGCTCGTACCAATGAGTTTTTCGGAACTTATGTACGAAATATCATTTGATATTTACCAGTCGCTTTTCGGTGAAGGAAAACATCGTGAGGAAACCGGACTAATCCCAAACGGGCCTAGTTTACCCTCTGGGTTGGAAGGTCAGATGGCAGTCGCTTTCGTAAAAACTAGTGCCCACGCCAATTACTGGGATTAGTTGCCAAGCGGACCCCAGGCTCCCATGAGCCGTGGCAAAATGCCGGGACAACGCGAGGAAGATTAGTAGAAGATAATAAGTAATTATGCGTAGAAGCGGCTACATTTATATACAGTTACTCCAGACCTGTTGCACCGCTAGACGGATATCTCATAAAATAACCAGTAGCATGCATTAAATCAATCCTGGACATCTAGGGCCATGTGCCTATCCCCCTCACGCTTATGGACTATCTTAATGTGGGAGTAGGCGGCAACACGATCGACACTAAATAGGCGAAGCTGAAACAGGTCCAGTCGTTTAAGGCAAGAGGCAATTATAGTGTAATTTATTGCTGAAACCGTTGGCGCTCGTAAAGGATGCATTGCCTTATATAACGCTTATAGGAATTCTTGTTATACTTAACTTTGGTTATGGAGAGATTGGAGAGGCATAAGTATTTTAAGTATTTATATAATTATTTACAAATATATTAAGTTTATCATGAAGCCGCTGCCATAATCATAAATGCTCCCATACAAAAGCCCTTTCGAAAATACACTCCTCAGTTGTTACGTAGAATAAGAACAGCAGAGCGAGTAAAAGTTTTCAATGTAAAACTTTTACTAAGTAATATTTATTAGCACAAAAAAAAACTTCATTTACTCGCTGTAATTTCTTTGAATTACCTAGCAAGGAAAGCTAGTACCAGACCTGGACAATTGGACAAGGACTATTTTATTACTGGTCGACTGCACCGCAGCAGTGAATGTTTTCGTTTTCGCGAACTAGCTAGTTCTGTAGGCCTAGCACAGGAGTGACGCGACAGAGTACAGATAGACTATCTCGCGGGCGAGATACTGTCGCGCCAATCCTGTTCTAGGCCCTCCGCGGACTCCGCGTATAAATAGTTCCGTTGTGGTGGAAGTGTGTCGCGGATGCTCGAGACGTCTTTATCTTGCAACAAATAGCAGCGACCAATTAAAGGCAGAATAGTTCGCTAATTGGATAGTTTCTGTGGCAATTTGAGTGCCTATTGAGTTAGTGGTATTGTGGATGTGGAAATGACAGTAAATGATGATAACGAGCTGTTGAATGTGGTAGTGGTAATGATAAAGCATATTAATTGAAGATTAGTGGTATTCTCCGCGTAACTATTGGCTAAGTAGTAGCTAGGTTTTTATTTATTTGTTTAATGTACCTACATACGAGTACACTGGTAAAATATACTACTAGGTGTCCTTACTAAAATCATCATGTGTTTAACAAGGTTGAAAGGCACCATTTCAGTCTCGGGCTAAACTACCTCGACTGAAATATTTGAGTGCCTTTCATTCTTTGGCTAACAATCGACTATTGACGTTGACTATAGGTACTCAAAGGATGTTTCAATCCTATTGTGGTAGTTTCATAAGTATTGACGTATCGCTCGATAGAGATTAGGGAAGTTGGTTCGTAACGAAGTGGACAAACAACCTCGAACTCACGGACGCAAACTTTGATGTAAACATGCTTCAGTTAATTGAAAGTGATAAATTCGTTGAAAATACAATTATTTGTGAATCAGAATCGCCCTTGAATTATCAAATGAAAGTTATCTGTGTACTTAACTGTGGTTAGACGGACGTACGCGCGAAATTTTTTGTTTTAAAGTATTCCATGTAGATAATATTTATTGTTATTGGCCTTATTTCGAGAAGAAGCCGTGAAAGGATATTGTACTCTTAGGTAACAACTATAGTTTTATCATGATTACATTCATTTACCTACCTAGAGCTTTTCCTATTTTTTCACTAGTTTTAATAAGTTTTCCGATGTATAAAGTGCTTAAACTAAATGATGGTTTCGCTAGCTCAGCGTTCATAGCTACGACGATTTTCTAATCTATAAACACAGCTCAAGTGTTCATGTGCAACGGTCGTAAAGAAGCTACAAGTAACCTGACTTACATTTATGTACCACTCGTAGTTTATGCGGGTATTTGCGTCCCGTAAGTCAGCGCGGATTGACTCGTAATCCTGTTGTGAAAGTTTTATCGCCGCGTGCGCAGTTATTCAACAAAACTCAACCGACTCAGCTATAGGCGGACCAGGGGGCCTAGCCTAGCCTACCTAGAAAACTTCAATTGAATTTAAAATAGTGCATGGAAATATTGTCGTGACTATTCGTTGGAATTTGTAATCAGTACTTTTCACATTAACGAATATCGACAAACAATTGCCATCTTGATGACTATAGGGCTCTTTAAACCTGCCAGCCTATTATGGATAGCTTTATCCATCTTTATCCACGTGATAAAATAACTGTCACTGTTTAACACCGTGGGAAAGAAAGTGACGGACACCGTTTTATCACGCTGTCACGTAGACAAGAACGACCATCATATCCGTACTGATTATAGGAAGAGAGAAGATGATTCCAGCAGTTTATAGGTAACAATGTAAGTATATGTTGGTATACTTATTATTGAAGTCCAAAGTTTTAATCTACCTACTCAAAAGATTTTAATGAGTGAGGTATCAATTGATTCGGCTCTAGAATAGACGTAATTGTTGAAATTAAGAAAAAAAAAATGTTGGCGAATCGAGAACCGTCAAAGTTTTGAAGTCGATTTAAAATGACTTGTTGAATAGTTTAGCCGGAGTTCACACGCATGCGGAACAAGTGCGTCTGGACGCGCGCCAAGACTTGCTTTTCTGCGCGTACGCAGTGAAAAGGGCGCTGATAGTAGGAGCAGACCAGTAACCTAAATACCTATATTTTTAAACGGTACGACTTCAGACCAGTTTTATGAAATATCTTTGGAGGAAATTTCAGATTTCTTGCTGATTTATATTATAACCGAGAACATGATCTTTGGTAATGCTGAAATACTAAAGTCCTAAGTCTTTTTGCGTCGGTTCTACACTTAATAATTTAGGTGCATTATTTATTTCTCTGCTTCATTATCATCTGAAGTACTTAAGTACGGAATCCAAGCATTTATTCAGCATGCGTACTTATGATAAGAAAAGTTTCTGTTATACACCGCGGGATTTAATAACCCGAAAGACTTAAACCACGTATTTTTGACGACAGTACGAGTAAATAATGTTATATCAACATGGGTCCAATTATGTGTTTTAATTAAACTACTATTTCAGTACAAATTAAATCATATTAATTTACCGCTTCTTTGTGAACAAACCTTTACTTCAGAGAGTGAGCGAGCTTAATTAATCTCAAGTAGAGAAACAGAGAGCGAGCATGACATTTCACGAATCACTCCGATATCATACGATGCACGGCGAATGCAGTGACTTGTGTTCCATGACAAGAAGTGTCAAGTTAAGTTACCTATGTCTAGGATGATGTTTACGTTGAAATTATTTCAATTTATTGGCACCTCAAAGTACCACAAACTGTATCAAAACTTTATTTATTAACCATGATTATATCCGAAAGAAATCATGTCTCTTATTGTTTTAACTCATACTACAGCTGGAAAGGGATGATTACTTTGTTAAAATCAATGAACTTTTGTTAAAATATCGATCATGCTTATCAGTACCTATTTTAAATTCTCGATGAGTTGATTTATACTGAGTAAAGTAAAATAAACAACTATGTTAAACAATTACGCTTTTTTATTAATTTAATGAATTAGGTTTTCTAAGTGTCTTTTCAGCACAAAGATCTAATTTTAAACTGATTTCATTATTTAGGTTTACAAAAGTGTTCTTTATTTCTTCGGAAGCCGTTCGAATTCTTATTAATAATTCTTCTCCAGAGTTCACTGGTGTTGAGTATTCCTTATCTTTCAGAGTTCCCCATAGAAAAAAACCCAATGGCATTAAGTCGGGTGACCGGGCGGGCGAGGATAGGACGTTGCTTCCACGGCTAATCCACCTCTCAGGGTATTGTTCGTCTAGCCAATTTACGAACTTCTAGGCTGAAGTGGGTCCGTCGTGCCGGAACCACATAGTTCTTCGGGTTTCCAAATCCGTACACAATGTGAATATCCGCTAAATGAGCCGGAGGACAATGCGGCATGGCGAAATTTATTTAATTACAGTCAATCAAATTTTTAAGATTTTATCTTGCGTGACAATAATAATATGAAATATGTCATTTTATTGACATCAATTTCAAACTATCAGCCGAGTATCAGCCAGTTATCGTGAAGGTAAATAGTTTGCAAATCGCGAGATTGAGAACAGAACAAAATTTCGGTAGTGAAACCTTTTTGTAGGATAGATACCAAACTTAATTAAGTGAACCTGGCTAATAAAGGCTTGGCCAGACACAGAGCGCGACGCAGCGCCGCGTGATGCCGACGCGATGACTGTTCAAACAGGACGCGCGCGGACCGCGCTCTCAACACGCCCTCATCGCGCGCGCGAACGCGGCGCGGCCGCGCGCCACCGCTCGCTGCCTAACGTCCGATCCGACTAATGTGACCCAGCGCGACGCGGCGGCCCGCCGCGTCCCGCCGCGTCCGCGCGGCGCAGCGCTGCGCGGACGCAAGGGGCCGCGCGGCGCGGGGCGCGACAGAAGCGGGGCGTGATACCGGCGGGACGCAGTCTGTTTGACGTCGGTAACCTGTTAGCATGTGCCGCGGTCGCGTGGCACAGACGCGGCGCTGCGTCGCGCTCTGTGTCTGGCCAAGCCTTAACCATGCAGTTAGTGCGTCTGCGTATAAAATTAGTTGGTGTCTACGTCACGCATAAGGGTGTGTTAGAATTGAGGTTTTTTAACTTGTGATTTGTTTTAAATAATTAATATCTCTTAAATTATGGGCTTTTGGACTATATGTTATATAACTTTATATAGTCTAATTAGGCTCTAAAATCGTTGGTTTAAATCTTTCGGATTATTAAATCCCGCGGTGTATAATTTTCCTCTAGTGTAGGTACTAGTAAAAGTAGTAGAGTTTATTCTAGCGTTTTATGAACACTTGGTAAACAGGAAACAATAAATACAGATGTCTTCATATTTGGAACATTACCCGTACCTTCGCCAAGCGAGGACAGCAATGTCGGCTCCGAAATTATACCATTAACCTTTTGACCGGCCAAGAAGTAATATCTGACGCGCGCTGCTACAGGCAATATCAACCTTCGTGCGTCTTGACAAGGTTCACGATGACGCACCGTGCATGCCAAAGGCATGATATTTAAAGGGTTAAGATTCCCACTTCCTCTTGCAATCAATCCTGCGCAATTTATACAAACTTTTATGATCCTACAGATGCCAACGGGAATATGACTTTATTAAAAGATATAAATATTGCTGGCGATATTAATATCTTTGTTTTGTATTTGGCTGCGCTGTATAAACACACTTTACTTTTAATAATATCAGAATCAGGCTAAATAAAATGATCAAAACTAATAAATAAGACGATAATCACACCTACTGAACTTGTAGCAAGTGTGTTTTGCTGTGCAATGGTATGTATATATAGGTAACTAACTTTTTCTACTCCCGTACTATTATTTGTCGTTTAAAGGGTCGTGCACATACCTTTAAAACCCTACCTTATAGTTGTCAAGACAAGTCTTTAGTCTATTCCCCAAAAAAGAATTTGTGCATACACGCAGTATCTTTTTGGCGATTTTACGATACTTCGTGTAATGATCACTTAAAAATATTGAATGAAATACAGTGTTGCCAACCTTATTTTAAATGTCATCTCTGACAAATAAGTGAACCATAGACATGTTTTTTTTTTAATTTCATTCATTCATTCTTTTCCCGCCCGTACCCTCCATTTTTGCTACTTCTTGAATTAAAAATATTTGTTAAATTTACAATTTTATTTCAAAGTAAGTGCTTGGTCATAGAAAAAGTATTGTATGCAACGTTGTTTAACTGAGTCAAAAAATACTCGTGGCGTCTTTATTAACAATTTTCGGCTTCGCCTCAAATTGTTACTCACGCCACTCACCTTTTTTGACCTCTCGGTTGCATAAAATACTATTATGTACTTACATAAAATACGGTACTATTAGAATCCAGCTAAAAAGAGATGACAAAAAATAGTACCTATGGCAACAGTACCCTATAGTTTACCATTAGTAAGATTTATTGGACTTTGACAGCTATCGTAAGCTAGAACAGTATGTTGTGTTCATATATTATAGTTATCGATAAAAACTGATAAACAAACATATTTAACCACAATCTTTTAATAGTTGCGGTTGCGACCAGTGACGTGGATACAATACAACCACACATTGATCCGCCTCGAACGCAACAAGAAACCGAACATTTTATTGAACGTACCTACGCAAACCCACGATTTTCCTCGTCTAAACACTGACTGATTAAAAATCAACAAAGGCTCGGTATCCAAATACCTACAACATTTGAAATAAATAGTTTTGATTTTATCTGGAAAAGAACCGATCTTTTACTGAAAAAACAAATATGTATAGATTGGCGGAATGGGCTGAAAGCAGTATTTCAGCCAATATAAAGTTAGCTCTTGTTAGCCTAAAGTGAAGTTTGTCTTTCGGTTCCTTCGAGCAATGAATACCTACTAAATGTAGGCATACGTAGCTGTAGGCGAATCTAAATAGATCAAATGAGGCTTATTGGAACCGTCTGAGAGCTATTATTTTGGCGAGTCTACGACATCAAAGAGTAGGGTTTGACGGAAATTGCAACTCAGAAATAATGATATTATGCTCTGGAGTCTCCGCTGCGCAGTGAGACTACGGAACGGCAGACATCTTATTGCAGTAGAACCTTGATAAATGGGATCAAATTGCCAAAAGGCAAAATCGTTTGTCTGTGGATTATAACTAAGCGCATTTCCACTAACCCGGGGTTAACCGGTTAAACCGTTAACCCAGTGTCAAATTGTACTGGTAACCATGGTAACTGCAGGTTTAACCGGTTAACCCCGGATTATTGGGATGTTGCAAGTAGGCCTAAGTGTGATCTGAGTTTCAAATATGAAAAATATCCAAAATTTTCAGTGTAATCAGTAAACAATATTTTTCTATCGATAGCATCGCTTTTAAGTGACAATTACTTAGATTTGCCATCGTTATACGAATTTAATTTGCGTTTTTGAACTTTAATCGTCTCTCTGTAAGACGAAACCAAACACGAAGTAATTAAATCTCAAAAATCTAATTATCAAGGTTCTACCGCACAAATCCGCATAAGATGAAGCTGTCATTGTCGCATGTGCAGAGAACGCAGCGACGTTCTCAAAACTCAACGAAGCGAATCAAAACATTGTGAAAGGCGACGACAGATTAAATATAGCATTCGCGGTCACTGTCATTTGGATATTTTCGGTATTATCAACAGCTCCAGGAAAATCAGAGGGCCGATTATGCTTTCACGATTTGATGTGGTTTTATTTTGATACGACCTTGACCGTGAGCACCAACCATCGTTAGCGGCTCACGCTGACTATGGTAGAGGAGCCCAAGAGCGGATATTTGTATTACTCAAGCGTGTCAGATTATGATCTGACAATTTTTTGTACGCGTTTTCTTAATCTGGCAGTTACAAATTCGAAACACGTGTACCAAACTAACCAAACCCACAATATACTTAACGATTTTATAACTGCCCACCAATCAACTAACGGACCAACTTTGACGGCTAAAAGTGGTTAAGGTAGACTCCACTCATATTTTAATTTGACACGCTCAAGTAACAACAACAGTGTTCTCAAGATATTTTTAAAAATAATTCATTATAGAATATACAACAAAATTGACAAAAACATCAGTGAAACACAATTTGGTTTCAGAAGCGGATTAGGAACGAGGGAGGCTCTTCTTTCCATTCAGGTACTGATACAACACTGCTTGGAATTTAAAAAAGACGTCTTTATATGCTTCATAGATTTTGAAAAGGCATTCGATAATGTCAAGCATGATAAATTAATGGAGATATTGAATAGAACTGAGGTGGACAGCAAAGACCTTTATTCTCTAAAAAGCCTGTACTGGAAACAAACTGCACACATTAAAGTTGGCCAACATTGCACTGAAGATCAGAGGATATTAAAAGGAGTCAGGCAAGGTTGCATTCTGTCACCGGTTCTGTTCAATCTATATTCAGAATTTATTTTCCGAGAAGCCTTAGATGATATTAACATTGGTATAAAATCGAATGGAACCATAATAAATAACATAAGATATGCCGACGATACAGCTATCTTAGCAGAGTCGAAGGAAGATCTTGAGTACTTACTAAATCACCTGAACACCAAGGTAAAGGAATATGGTTTGAAGATGAATATCTCAAAAACAAAATTCATGTTAGTTAGCAAGAAAAAAAGACACTGTGAACCAGTCAAAATTGACGGTGATTACATAGAACGAGTAGAAAAATATAAATACCTAGGCTGCTGGGTTAACGAAGAATGGGACCCCAGCAAAGAAATCAAAATTAGAATAGAAATTGCCCGAAGCACATTTATGAAAATGAAGTCATTTTTCTTAAACAAGGATATAAATCTAAAATTAAGATGGCGGATGCTATGCGATGCGGAAATGCTATGTATTGTCAGTACTTCTCTATGGGTCGGAAAGTTGGACTCTTTCTAAAAAAATGCTTTATAAACTTGATGCTTTTGAGATGTGGTTATACAGACGCATGCTTAAGATATCTTGGCGAGATAAAGTCACCAATCAAGAAGTACTAAAAAGAATGAAAAAGAAACAAGAATTAGTACTTACAATAATGAAAAGAAAAACCGCTTACTTTGGACATATATACAGACATGACAAATATAATATTGTTAAAGGGATAATAGAGGGAAAAATCGAAGGGAAAAGGGGCAGAGGAAAAAGAAAAACAACCTGGATGGATAACCTTAGGAGTTGGACGGGAATCGACGCTGCCACGCTAGGCAGAAAAACTGCAAATAGAGAAGAGTTCCGGACTGTGGTAGCTGACATCCGTAGAGGATATGGCACCTAAAGAAGAAGAAGAAGTAACAACAAAAGTCCCCTCTTGGGCTCCCCTACCATTGGTGCTAACGTCGGTCGTTTTATAAGGCATTTCGGTCGTCCTTTAAATGGTACACTTGTGATGCCTGATGAATTGATGATATGACTAACGAGTAAGGTCGTATCAAAATTAGAAGAAAACAATATGAAAATCAATCTGAACCGGCCTCCAGGATCTTTAATTCTGGAATAACTGAAAATACTTTGTTTACACGTTGGTGATTTCTGCGTTTACACAGAATTCAGATGAAACACATTTAACAGGTTATTGGATGTAAACAGATCGCTGTAAAAATATTGTGGTTAAACAGAAACTAATCGTCGACATTGGAAACGCTTTTGATCGTTTTTAGGGTTCCGTACCCAAAGGGTAAAAACGGGACCCTATTACTAAGACTCCGCTGTCCGTCCGTCCGTCCGTCCGTCCGTCTGTCTGTCACCAGGCTGTATCTCACGAACCGTTGTAGATAGTTGAAATTTTCACAGATGATGTATTTCTGTTGCCGCTATAACAACAAATACTAAAAACAGAATAAAATAAAGATTTAAGTGGGGCTCCCATACAACAAACATGATTTTTGACCGAAGTTAAGCAACGTCGGGCGGGGTCAGTACTTGGATGGGTGACCGTTTTTTTTGCTTGTTTTTTGTTGATGATGCGTAACCCTCCGTGCGCGAGTGTGACTCGCACTTGGCCGTATTTTTTATCACGCGCGAAGGTAAGGTCTGAGTCAGGAGCCGAGTGATGAGCCCATGGACCATTCGCATGAATTGAAACGATCACAAATAAATATAATACTTCTTAGCGCGTCTAGAAGTTTGGTACCGATGTAAAACTTCTACTTAACGTGCGACGGTTTGTAGTAGTTTGTAAAATTTTGTTGCTTACCTATTACATACATTAATCTCAATGATGATTATCAAAAATGACGTGTTTCAACAGCGACTCACTCTCGCTGTTGTACAAAAAAATCCCGAACAGAAAAAGATTCAGCTAATATTAAAATGGGCCGTGTACTTTTCAGGTTGATCCCATCCATCGTCAAAAAAATATATGCGTTGTCAGAAAGTTGAAAAAAAGTTGCATATCCTAATCTAAGTATATTAAATTGAATTAATTTAAAAATTGTTTATTCGATTTAAGTTAAAAATTGTTCATAAATATACACCTCGTTCGACTATCGAGAGTTTATTTTAATCATCTTACTATTACACCTACACTAATGTATAAGTACCGTGATATTTTTAGCCTGTACTCCAGTTTAATCGTGTTACCATGCCGTTACCCAGTTCACGGTGAATAGAAATAGGAATCGACCAATAAATGAACATAGGTTTTTTCCGTCGCCGACTCCATTTAATAAAAAAGGCCAATTCGAACTTAGATTCTAATGTCAAAATTATGTCATCTTGTTATCTATCATACGCCCATGCGTCTCGCTCGCACCAATACTTGTATAAATAAATATCTACGAGCGAAAATTATACCTACTACTAGAACGTAAACAGGTAGAAGTAGATACAAGAATAAACACCTAGGGATTCCGAGGCAGGCACTAAAGGAGGCAGTTAGCAACCTGAAGACATTGCTAGATTTCGCTTCGTTTTTCATGCAAAATAGGCACAATGGTTGTCGATTTTCGGAAAATTCCCAGCATAACTAACTAAGTACGAGCGAAATGCACGCCCGAATAATAACAAAATGATATCATTTTGATATCGGAATGTAAGTTCTAATTGCCTCAATTTTGCGCGAATGGCGCCTGCGTCACTGGTGTGATGAATGCGGCCAGAAATAAGAGTTATTGAAATAAATACGTCGGGAATAAACGAGACAGAAATAAATAGATTTATGGTGGAACCGAGGGCCAGCGGATTCTGTTTGAAAGTCCATTTTAAAATATCAAGACCTTTGGAGTATGTTATTTTTAATTTTTTATATTAATAAAGGAAAAACGGAAATATTTACCACCTCCGGCAAGACTCGAACTTGCTCAAAGTAGCTCAGTTGTTCAGACCGTCGCTCGGTTGGTAGCAGCGAATTGGACCGGTATACTATGGTATCCGTCGCAAGTTCAAGTTTTGCAGCATCAGCCACCGCAGCCTAATAATGGGCCCTGATAATTACAATCTAGGTTGGCCTTACGCTTGTTTGCCATCGACGTACTACCTATATAAAAATATAAAATAGGACATACTTACATCTTCCTACATAACTAAATAAATAGACGTTGCGTGACAACAGTGGGCTGCGGTTTGTTAAATTTTACTTACGACAACGTCCCGTTTTATTCACGCCTGGAAACACAACCTCATTAATTTCGTTGTTACCAGGCATGAAACGCGATGCCGACCACTTGAATATTTCAGGTCTAAATGTTACATGCCACAATATGCCAGTCCAGTTTGCCTCGCATTATAAGAATAAGTAGTTATTTGTACAACAAGAGATCAAAGTTTGATATTTCTTCGAGTGCTTATTTTGAGTCCCGTGCAAGCGAAAGATTCTATATTAGATCTAATTTAGAATCTTGATCGTAGTAAGGGACTCAAAAGCGCACGAGATGTAAATAACTTTGATCTCGTGTAGTTCACAAAACTTTTCACCTCAGCAGTGAGAACATATTAGAGAATCCGAAAAATGTATTCCTTCTTCATCACTTAACTCTATTCACTCATGTTTTCTTAAGATATACCAACAATTAAATTTTCACCTCAGCAGCTCGAACAAGGGTACTTTGCTACTTAAAAACATCGCATTTTGCTCATTTTCTCTCACTCAGTGAGCAAAATGCGATTTTGCTCTCTGTTTTTAAGTAGCAAAGTACACTTGTTCGAGCTGCTGAGGTGAAAAAACAACTGAACCTGTTTAACTAATTGTGTTTTAATTAAACTCGTGGTGAACCGCCTAAACAATTAAAAATTACTCTGTTCATCGCTACGCCAGTTATGTGATTTATTCTACCTGTTACATTCGGAGAAGTCGTAGAGTAAGCAGTGTTTTGATATAATCTATAGAAATCCTGTATGAAATCTGTATATAGAGGATTCGGATTTCATCCTAAAATAGCACATTTTGAACACTTGGCCCGTTTATAATGTTACTGGTAACCGTAGACAATTTTATCCCATCAAAAACATTACATGTAAAAAGGTGCAAGTCTCGCAACGCTTTTACGACAAAAAAGTTTTGAGATGTAATGTGAAACCAAGTCGGTTATTTTAATCAGTGCCAGGGGGTGTTAAAACCGTATCAATAAGATATCTTTAATTTGTAATACGTATAATGACTTGGCTATCGCACGGCTGCATAATGACAAAAGGATCATCGTCACCTATTAAAAACAATTCCAATTGAACATAACGCTAGCGCTAATTGCAGTTTGAGCATTACACATATTTAGTACGAGTACGGTACGAGTAAAGCATTATGTGCGATTGCCAAGTCATTATATGTATTACAAATTAAAGATGAACCCGCCGCCAAAAAGCTCCTCCCATTAGGACTAGTTTCCGTTGCTAAAAATACAATACATATAAATTATATAGAGCGAGTAGACATTGTATATACGAGTATACTGTAAAACTACTACAGTCTACACGTTTGATTTTTTATGTATAACAATTTCTTGCAACGTAAATAATACCAGTCATAGATATTATGTTACTTGAATGTTCATGTACCTACATGTTATTTCAGAATGTCGGTTTAAAATGAGAGCGTAACTTGGATTAAAATACGGCGGCGGCTAGGTTCGTGTGACACTTCAGTTTTCAATATACCTACGTTAGTCTCGACCCCTGTCTAATACACTTTGTGTCACTCATGCGACGTCACGGTTATTCGACAGTTGACGTACCTACAGGAGAACAATGTTACCCCAATGTCTCGTCAGCCAAGGGACAGTCCGCTATTTAGGGAGGGCACAAGCTCGTGTTGTATATATAAGTTATGGATGTGGTACAGTATAAAAACAGACAGTAAGCTATTCCAGAACCTTTAGGAATAAACTATTGAACGTTTCTATCTCCGACACGTAACGATTCTTCTTTGACCCTTAGTCTAAGATAAACACAATAATCTTTCAGTGATAGTTCAAGAGGAACGTTTATGTATAATATGTTAACCCGTGCGAAGCCGGGGCGGGTCCTAGTTTATTTATATGGCTCTCTATCGCTCTTGAGAACAATAGAGAGGCCAATAACGCGATTTTATTTTTTGGCAAAAGACCTTTAGAGTTATGTCGAGAACGAATAACGTAAGGATATACATTCGTACCCCACGCCTCTGTGCGTTCGCCGTTCGGGGATGGATCAGAGAAGGTGGAATTAATAGGTAATACTCCATGTTCCTTCGTGTCGCAGCGCAGGCCAGCAAAACTCATTTTGGGTCGTCGCTGATACCCGCATGGATCGTTCTAGATGTTCTTTTGTTTAAAGAGTGATTATACTCTTTTATTATCTATTCCGTGTGCGGCAAAGTTATTGACAGGTGACACTTGACAGGTCTGACCCGCGGCAGACTGAGCGTGGCGTCCCTTCATCTGACGCCATCGCCGTTCGACTGTGACTGGGGGTATCTGAGGGACTGTCAATCAACTAGCTACTTTATTATTTTTATTTAATTGAAATGAGGAAATTGAATGGCACAATGACGATAAAAGTTGCATGAGCATACCGATTCAATGCAAAGTTTTGTATGGCTTTCTTCAGTCCGCGACTGTACTTTTAAAAGTTGCTAGGGAAAGTAGCCTACTACTAGTTAACTTTGTAATCTATTCATTCACTCCAAAGTAACAATACTCCGCTAGTTTGAATATATTAAGTGAAATAAAGTGACAAAGTGTACTTATACTGTAAATGAACGAATAAGTAGCTTAACGCTAGGCTAGTTACACATGGTAGGAAATCTTTTGTACCATATATTTTATTTTTTTATTTTTTTTAAATAGCTGGAGCCAATGGGGGTTCATGATGAGCTCTGTCACAGAACCACTACTTACCTATTACAATCCATCACAAAACATTCGTGTGTAATAATATTTGCGCCGTGCGTGCACACGTCGCGCAAGCAGATGTGCCCTCTCTTATACGGATCTGTATATTACAACGCGCACGTACAGGTATAGTAAGCTGCAGAGATAACTGACCCCCTGCATAGAACATTGTTTGTAGCGGGGGGGTCAGATACGTCTACGCATAGGTATGCACACCCGGTGTGCAGTTGTGCAAACGCCTTTAAGGCTGTACCTTAGTTTGTAGTTTATGCAAAAGACAAATGGCGACTAAATCCCGGCACTATTGGCGTCGCAAATGGACGCTTTCTATGCAGACAAGATCTGCATTAGCATTCCATTAGCCGGAGATGGAAGCCTCTTAATTTTGTCAGGGTTTCTTTGTCTATGTTCATCGATAACTTTAAAGCTAATAGAGCATAAACTACTAGCAGTATAAGGTAGATATCTCTATTAGAATTGCGATCCTTTCGTTTGGTGGTTTCGATATGAAAGCCTCATTGTTTTACATTACGAGTGAAAGAATTTAATTTATATTTTGTTGAAAAGCTACAAAATATATAATGAGTCGTTTCTCCAATGTTCACCCTTTCGCATAAAACAATTGACTGGCTGATTAACGTAACTCGGCATTCTCAGCAGAGAAATATGAAACATCCCATGCAACAGCCTTTTAGCGAACGTTAAAGTTCGATTACAGGCGGTCTAATGCAGCCAGTAAGTCGTAGTTAATATCAACCGCCAGCCGGCAACATTAGGCACATCGAAACACACTTAGTTACCGATATGAAGTTCCTCGTACGTCGTACGGGCGAGTCAAAGTTTGGGAGCCGAAGTGGAAGTTGGGGGAGATAACGCGTTGGAAATGTAGCTGACTATCGCGTCGCGTGTACCACACACACACACACATACACAGTACATCTTCTCACTTAATAAAGTAAACGTATGATCGTATAATAATGCTGTATGTATGCTGTTGAGAAATCTTTTGAACGGGTCTCTATTGTTTCCCAAAAACTTGTAAGTCATAATGTATTGTTTGCCCGCATTTTCGTTAGTCATAATGTATTTGGTTAAAAAACGCGTCACTTTGCACGAT
The DNA here is from genome assembly GCF_948474715.1 of Cydia amplana. Taxonomy (NCBI): domain Eukaryota; kingdom Metazoa; phylum Arthropoda; class Insecta; order Lepidoptera; family Tortricidae; genus Cydia; species Cydia amplana. Next base: position 20,426,561 of record NC_086074.1, read on the forward strand.
TGCCATAAAACAAACCTAACCTAACTTCTCTATAACATAACCTTACAAAAATCCTGAACAGTTAACGGTTTCAGTGTTAGGACTAATGATAATATGACAAACAATACATTATGACTTAAAACTTTATGGGAAACAAAGGGACCCCGTTTTGAACATAGCGCAAGTCTACATAGATAAAGACACAAATTGGTATGGCCGTATCACGCACAACAACCATATTTCTTGCGTTTTAAATGGTAGTGTAATGTTCTAAAAATAGCACTTTTTCAAGGCGCGCGGCGGCAGGAATGAGGAAACTGGAAATAAATCGTCGCATCGATTTGTTGAACCCACGCGGTGCACTTGAACCCGCACCAAGGCCAGACAGTTTGGACACTTTTAGGTGGGTAAATGTGTATTGCGAGGTTGCTTGAGATTGAGACCCGACGTGTTCTACGTATCTTCTCTTTTTAGGGTTCCGTAGCCATAATGGCTGAAACTATAAGATAAATTATTTTATACCGGTAGTGGTGGTGTGGTGTACTTTAATTTAATCAAATAAAATTGAACGTAGGTGTATTTTTTGACTCGCTTCATGTTATTTGAGAAGTTAAAATAAAACAAAAAGTAACAGACAGAGGTTGAGGTAATAGGCAATAGCAATGAGGAAATTGGGAATAAATAGTCGCATCAATCGATTTGGTCTCACAACACAACCCACGCGTTGCACTTGAACTCGCACCGAGGCCGAGACAGTTTAGATGGTGGATGATAATCTTTCGCGACAGACGACAGTCTCTAACCACGGATTACTTAACAACAGACACTACAGTCTTGGGTTATTTAAGAATAATAAGAATAAGAATAAGAATAAGAATAATTTATTTATAATAAAATAGGTAGGCAATCACAAAGGTGTCCGGTAAGCACCAAACTAGGCTGAGCCTGTATCTTGGGGCTTACAAAAGAGTAGGTAACATACGGTAACTAAACCTAATTAAAATGATGTGTGAAAGAGGGTGATAAGGTGTATGCTTTTAGGGTGTGTATATGTGTGTGTGTGTGTGTGTGTGTGTGTGTGTGTGTGTGTGTGTGTGTGTGTGAAAGGTGTAGGAGAGCGAGTAAGGACTAGATGATGACAGACCTAAACATAAGAACGTATTATATTTTCCGTATCATTGTAGGATAGGGTCACAAACCATTTTTTGAGTTTAGATTTAACATTTGATAAAGTACACGTTTTTAGATAGATAATTTTGCAAACAGAGTTATATATAAATGGGTGCATATGGGAAGCAAACCTCTTGGCGTGAGATGTATGGACAGCAGGTACCGGGACTCTATATATACGTCTGCTCAAAATGAAATAGGTAGGAAATCTAAAAGGTTTTCTTAGCATGACTTTGATGACAGCACGTTGCGCACGCTCTAGTTCTAGGAGTGCCGTCTTACCTGCGCTGCCCCAGACTGCAATACAATATTTTATAACAGATTGGCACAGGGCATGGTAGACAACGCGAAGGACACTTAGAGGTGAACAGTCCCGCAGCCGTTTCACTAAATAAATCAGTTTTCTCACTTTTTTGGATAGACTAGTCAAGTGTTGTTTAAAAGAAAGGTGTTCATCAACGATAAGGCCCAGATACTTGACGGTGTAGCATCTACTTATGGACCCACATGAGCAGTTTAAGTTATTTGTGTCGCAGGAATGTAACTTTAAGTGGTATGTGAGCGGAGCAGAGGAGACTGATGTCTTTGAGAATGGGATGTGATAGCTTTTGTTCATATTTAGAGTGAGAAGATTGTGATCCAACCATTTCGATACTAATGATAGTCCTGCCTCAGCTGACAAGTATGTTTCCTCCCAAGTATTACCACTAAAAAGAGCTACGGTGTCATCAGCATAGCAGATAAATTCTGAGTTTGGGATAGTGGTTTGAAGAAGGTCATTAATGTATGTAATAAAAAGCGAGGGACCGAGAATACTGCCCTGTGGGACGCCGAAGTAGATGTGAGATCTGCAGCTTGTTGAATCTCCGATCTTAACCGATTGCTGTCTATTTGTTAGGTAGCTGGAAAACCAGTCGTGTGCAGAGCCTCGAATTCCGAGAGCTTCTAGTTTCTTGAGAAGAATGGGAATTGAGACGGTGTCAAAGGCCTTCGCCAGGTCAAGGAATACCCCTATACAGCATTTACCGGCATCTAGATGACCAGAGATTATGTTTGTGAGAGTAAGCACGGCATCTTCAGTCGATTTGCCGCGTCTGAAACCAAACTGATGTTCTGACAACAGTGAGTGTTTCTCTAAATAGTTCACGAGACGAATATTTACAATTTTTTCTAAGATTTAGAGAAAACGCATAAGAGAGAGATGGGTCTATAGTTAGTGGGCAGATCTTTTGGGCCGGATTTGTGAATCGGGGAGACAATAGCTAATTTCCAACAGTCAGGGAAGTATCCTTTTTCTAGACTAAGGTTGCAGAGACAGACAAAAGGCTCAAGGATTACCTCTTTTATTTCCTTGATTAGTAAAGGTTTAATGCCATCGTATCCAGGAGCTTTGTCAGACTTGAGTTGCCTAATAAGGATCTCTACCTCAAAAGTATCGGTTGGCTGCATGAAAAATGAGTGTGGGGTGGTATGTGAGGGAACAAACTTGTCAGCTAGAGTATGTTGAGATTCCGCGAGTTTGGAAAGTATCTGATCAGCTAAATTACTACCTACCGTAGTAAAGTGAGTGTTACAACTATCAAGGGATTCTTGAGCGGAGTTTCCAGATTTGGTTAGGTGGGCGGCATCGTTTATATTGTTTGAGAATTGGCATATAGTCTTAATTGTTTTCCATAGTTTCTTAGGTTTATCTTTATTTTCTTGTATTTGCTTGTTATGAAATTCAGTCTTTAAATTGTATAATAAGTTGTTACAGAAGTTTCTGTAGCGGGTGTATATTATATGTGTGATCGGATTGTTAGGAGAGGCTCTTGAGTCCCTATGGAGTTTATCTCTGTGTTTTAAGCACCTTATTACCCCAGGTGTTACCCAAGGCTTAATATTGAATTTGGCACGGCTAATTTTTATCTTTTTCGTGTTATTTTTAATTGCAGAGCATAGGATAGTGTTGAAGTAGTTAGCTGCAGTGTTAACATCGCTACTATTAGAGATAGGACTCCAGTCGACCTCCGACAGCTCTTTAGCAATTAATTTGTAATCTGTTTTTAGCACCCAGCGATTTCTGTTATGGGAATTTTGTGAAGGACACTTGAGACCAGCCATAACAATGTTATGATCTGTTACGGAGCATTTACAAACAATACCTATCGAATCAACCGCGGCCTTAATAAAAATATGGTCCAGACACGCATTGTCCCTCGTGGGCTTAGTAATCGCAGGTAAAAACCCGTGGGCCGACATAAGGTTCAGATAATCTGATAGGTTATGATGGGAGGGCGTAGCATTATCGGAGATGTCAATATTTAAATCGCCAGCTATGATGATTTGGCGTGAGTTTGTAACATTGAGAAACGTGTCTAAGGAGTTCAAAAATAAGCTTGAATCAGAGAAGGAAGGAGAGCGGTAAATGCCTAAAACTGAAGTTTGACCCTCAATATTCCACCACGACACGCTAATGTAGGTATGATACTACCTAATACCTATGGATGCAAGGATAGGTACTGGGCAGTATCTAGGTTCCAGCTGGGTTCCAAGTTTGTGATGGCAGGAATGAATAAAACGGTTGCATCAACTAGCATCTAAAACACTGGATTTAAATGTTTTAAAACTAATTTCAGTTTTTCATTTTGATATAGGTATTTTTTACAGATTGGTTTCCTTACAAAATAAAGAATATTTATTTCTTTTAATGTGTAAAACAAGCGTTATCCAAATTAATCTGTTTTTAAAATCGTCCCACTCCGAATCTAAAATTGAGTCACGTAGCTAAAGTTTTTGTAGCCTTTTTTAAGTTCTATTAAACAATTGAGTACCTAAATCGTAAGCCGCTTACGTCAGACCGTAAGACCTTCGTGTTCTGATTGGACACGGCTAACGATAAACCAGAGACGAGTTAATAAAAAGCCCGTTTAACCCTTTGAAAGTCAGCGTGAAACTTATCGGCATGCACGAAGGTTCGAAGGTTGACATTGGGCTATAGCCGCGCGCGTCAGTTAGGTGACTTTTTTGACGGTCAATGAACATAAAATTCGAAAAATGGTCACTCATTTGAATGTCTTATATCGCTTACACACAGCCTCTGTTTTTATTTTCTTTCAGGGAGCATATTTTAGGCGGATTCATTTTATTCGTGAGAAGTGTTAATGTCCAGCTGAAGTTTTAAATTTAAGCCACTACACTTACTAGATAGCAGACCTTTCAACACATAACACAAACGGGAGCGAGCGTTAATTATGAAGGGGTAAATAGGACCTTATCACGGTTTCCGATGTCAATGCCATCTACAATATCATCGTCATAGTATCGATCGAGATTGCCAGTCTGTATAATATACAGGTCTCCGGTCAATGTGTTATTTTATTCGTAATCTCTAGGCTCTAAAATAAATCCCTGGATTGAAATGCACCCATTATAGATTATAGTGAATGCAGCACGGCGATAACATGTCGGCTATTCATTACAGCTATCACGAGAAACGGCCGCGGCACTGGACTATTGGATGTGCGTCGCATTCCGAGAAGGAAATATAACACCTTATAGTCTTGTTATAGGTAAGATAAACGTCATAAATTCGTATAAGTAAATACACATTACAATGAAATTACATTTGACATTAATTAAGATGTTATTTTATTTTCGCTGTGCCTTATTTTTCAAAACAAAACAAACATTCTCGACTCTTTGTTTTTTTTTATGTAGGTATGTCATCAACATTTTTAGGTTGGTAGATATGTATATATTTTTTGATAGTTCTATAAATTAGCACTTTAAAGAGTACTTAATATGACCCAAAAAACCTTAAAAGAACCGTGTTATTGGGGCCCAGTTTACATAGATAGAAATAAGCGTGAAAAATCCAAACAGTCTGAGAGATTATTTTCCCCCTCCTTCAGTCATGGAACTATTTAATTGAAATGCTTACCTGCATAGTCAATACTTTTGCAGCTGACTGTAGAAGTACCTGTCATTATCATAAAGCGTAGTTTTTGTTATCATTACGGCTTTTTGCTCTTACAGTAAGTAATCATACGTTACAGTCACAAAAACTCCTATTTAAGTCGTCAGAGGAATCCAATTTTCACTCGAACAATTTATACAAAAACTGGCGTGTAGTTACTGAAGTTTTTAAATTGGCTTAATTTACTCGGATGATGTAATCGGCATGAGTGATTTGACTCATTTGACTGATACGCTGTCTGGAGAAGACGATTCCTCAGCGGCTAAATTTGTTCTAAAATTGCTACTCGTTTGACAAATTTCCTAAAAACTGATTTATTTCACAGACATTTAATTAGACCTTACAAGTACATATCATAAAATTATTTTTTGGGATGTAACTTCAAAAAGATAAATGATCATACATACACTTTTTAACAATTGTGAGAAATTAATGAGTCCTAAAAATAACCGCGCATGTCATCAAATAAAAAAGAATTGCAGAAAATGCAGAACACTACAAACCTAAACCAGTTTCCAATATTAAACTTTTTCGATTCGCATAGTGTTTTATTCAATACGGTTTTGTTTTAGTGTTTTATACGGGATAAATTAAGATGTCCTAGAACCCTTGGTACCTATATGTATTTTGATTGACTCGATTCATATGTGAAAGGTAAAATTAAAATGGCGACGCAGCGCTGCTGCAGACTGCGTTGCAATACTGTTATTTTATCCACTGATTTTAACATTCACGATTTTCACACATTAATATTTAGGTACCTACTTTTATGGGACCAATAGCATTCGAACTTCAAGATATTCACAAGAGACGACACACGACACGTACTGGATCCATTCTAGATACGTTATAGTTTAGATATCAACTAGTTCTCTTTTGCAGCTCAATTCGGGCAACCAATGTCACTTTTACGTTAGTTACCTAGTGTTAGATATCTATTAGATGTGAATCGGATCTCTAAGTCATAATCTTGTGGAAATCGTTCAAGAGTATCTCCAGAATCGCAGAAATGTCAGATTTGATAGGTTAGATCTTAAACATATCGTTATCGTATCTTGGTGACGTCTAAAAGATATCTAGTAGATATCTATTTCAAAATCCGAATCGGGCCCTTAGTCGCGTATACCTTTAGGTTTAAAATACCTGCGACGTTTCGAGGACGGCATGCTCGTGGTTTCGGAAGAAGCTGGCTAATGTTGACATCATCATCTAGCTGCGCGAAGTTTTTCGAATCCGCACACCGTGGTCTTGTTTATGTTTGTTCAAGTTGACAAAAAAAACGAGATCCCTAAATAGGTGTGTTCATATTGATTGTCACTGTGACAAGGTATAGTGACACATAAATCAAATTACTTGAATATATGTGCTAGCTATTTCCGTTGCTGGCGCATCAAAACCAGTAGCACAGTAGGCCAGCTAGGCTGATTGCCGCCTGTTCATTCACAAGACGCAGCTACTCGACTATGAATATGCTCCATTAGAAGCTGTGTACACTACGTATAAGTATATTGCAGATACTAAAATAAAATGAATGTCCGACCGCAGTTTCGGTTTTAGATTTTGGCGTAAAAATCATGTTCCGGCCGAAGATTCGCCTTCAGCCAAAAAACTGCCAAACCTTTCGGCCATGCCACAAACTGTATTTTCGGTTCCGACCAAAGTTTTGGTTTCGATATCGGCATAACAATCCGATTTCGGTCGAACACTAAAAATTACAGTTTAATTAGCCAATTTCTACCCACATTTCCTGTTTTTGCAACAATTATGTACTAACTAAAGTGACAGGTCAGATGGACAAATTGGGGCACTCGAACTGTCATTTTAGTGACGATATACAATTTTAATGAGTGACGATACAAAAACAAAGCTTAATCTTAAACGAAGCATTGTGATAACATATTGGCATGACTACTACACGCAATCAGTGGTAATACTGGTCAGCCTAGATTGAAACGGTAGGTAAGTCAGCTTTGTGAATGTACCAGCGTGCACTTCACAACTCAATTAGAACACAATTCGTGCCACGAACGAACAGCACATCTATTCATGGTTATGACTTAACCACTCGAAGGTACCTACACGTTTTCTTTCATTCTGGCTAGCATGTGCGTTGCGCACTTTTGAAACGTCCTATATTAGGTAGGTACAGTCAGCTGCAGAGAAAAGGTACCACCCCTGCATAGAAGTTTGTATGCAGGGGTGGTACCTTTTCACTGCTGCACTGCTGCTGCGCAGCTGACTGTACTAAACCATTCTTAAAAATTTAATCGTCAATGTAGTATGTTTAGATACCTAATTATGTTGAAGTACTTACGTAAAAATAGCCAAACGGATTTAAATTTGGTACACGTATAGAATAGAATCTACATTAATGTATATTTTTTATCATGTTTAAATCAACCCCTATCAAGTATTATTTGCGTTGGGGTTTGAATAACAGTTGTATTAACAAGTTCTACAAAGAATAAAGGCAGACAAGCGTTAGTCATTTAAAAATACAATGTATGAAATCGTATATATCGCCTAGAGCTCGTCCCAGCGCGGCTGAGCTGAAGTTATGACCAAGGATTACTTCCACGAGATCGGAATCCGAGATCGCTGGACTTTTCCATAAACTGAAACTTCCTTTCAACCAATAAAGATCGTATGTGTGTATAAATTGTTACATTTTTACTTCCTTTTTCTTCCAGAACGTTGAGCATTGCCATGGCCTCACACATTAGAAGCTATTTCGGACAGCCTATCCAATCGTTCTGTTTATACGATCGCTTGGTACTGTAATTGACTTGACCGATGAGCTCCAAAATCGATTATCAGCGTCAAAAATAGCATGGCGATTACGAGGTAGGTACCTAAAAGTAAAACACTTAAATCAATAGTATACTTTATTTCGTTGAAAAAGATGTACGGATGGTGTATGTATGATGTAGAGATGATTGTTTGTTGCAAATATAGTTTCAGTCGATGAAACTTATAATATTCATATTGATTCACGGGCATTGAACTCGTATAAACTTTAAATATCCATAAATCAAGGCTTTTCAGAGTGACCCAGGCTACTGTTAACATACTGCTTTTCACATCAACTATGAGGAAAATAAAAAAATCTTAGTGTTGACACAATCTGATGCTTAAACAGATTATATAAGCTAAAAAAAAATGTGCAAAAAAAAGTTAAAATACTGTGCTAGAACAGAAAAGTGTTACTTTGATCCCTCCTAGCAGGGAGGAAAAGTGCCACTTTGATTCCTCCTAACAGGGAAGAAAAATCTCTTTTCCGAAAAAGTGGTGTGAAAAAAATATTTACCCATTTATATGTCTTCAACCTAAACGGAGACATTTCGAAATCTACGGAAAGTGACTAGCAACTGTTGTTTAAAAGTAAATTAGCTGCTTCGATTGTGTGTAGGTGCATCGCACTACCTAAGCGCTTACTAAGCACCTACAAAACATTCTAAAATGGACAAAAGAGTGTAACAATAGACGTGCTCCACATTCGTAAATCGGTAACAACACGCGTCATTGCATATGCTTTTGTAATACACTTTCGCTCAAATTGCGGAGTTCCATGAAACGCCGAAATCAACAACTTTCCATTTCGAACACCGGACACACGCAAACGTCAGCCATATCATTCTCATTGAACAAGCACGAGTCGAATAAAGTGATCTAATACGTGGAAAGGGAGGAGGGAGGCCTTTGCCCAGCAGTGGGACACTCTCATATAAATAATTAATAATGTAAAGTAGAGTAGATGTCAGTGGCAAACAAGCATATATTTGGTATGGAATACATCTCGAGCTTTCGTGTAAGATAAGTTCTTCTGTGCGGATATGATGGTCGTTCTTGTCTACGTGACAGCGTGATAAAACGGTGTCCGTCACTTTCTTTCCCACGGTGTTAAACAGTGACAGTTATTTTATCACGTGGATAAAGATGGATAAAGCTATCCATAATAGGCTGGCTGGAACCGCACATTAAGTACTTACCTACGCGGTTAAGGTTCTATGTAATTGTAGAGTGTGATGATTAATGACAGAAGAGAGACAAAAGAGAAAGGAAAGAGAGGTAGAATGCAACTGCTTAAACTCTCTGCCCACTACACCGTATCATACCAGGACCGTAGTAGGAACGTGTCAGGCAAAAAAATATTCTTTTCACCTCAGCAGCTCGAACAAGGGTACTTTGATTCTTAAAAACAGTGAGCAAAATGCGATTTTGCTCACTGAGTGAGACAAAATGACATTCAAGTGACCTTTATAGTCAAATGACATTTCAACATGCGAGGTCTAATAAAAGTTCGAAATACTTGGGTTCTATTATATCTGTCCCTTTCACACAGTTAGCAAAAAGAATCAGACAAAAAAAGTTAAAACGACATTCAACGGTATATTCACGGTTTATAATAGACCCCCGAAAAACTTCAGACCACGTCGTTCCAAACCACGTACGAGTATGAATTCTTAATAATTAATTAATAAAAATAAAGTTTAAGATTCGATAAAAACTAATGAAATACTATATTTTAGGTATTTTATTGTACAATTAAAATAATGAACTCAAAAAATACACAGATCATCACGCAAAATTAATTATTTTACTTTTAAGAATTACTACCATAGTTGACAAATAGTACGTATCCGCAATTCGGACCGTATCTTACAAAGATTTTTTTACAAAAAAAAAGTTGTCGATTGAAGTGTCAGTTAATGTTTGTTATTTCTATATTATTTTACTGGAATTTATTATTACGTTTTGTTTTTGTGTTCCATTGCGGTAATTAAAGTTAATTGTTATTGTTTGTATATCGTAAAACATGAGTGCAGGTATTAAGTGATGAAGAAGGATTAAATTTTTCAAGTTGTCTAATAGGTATGTTCTCACTGCTCAGGTGAAAAATGTTGTGTACTACACGAGATCAAAGTTATTTACATCTCGTGCGCTTTTGAGTCCCTTACTACGCTCAAGATTCTAAATTAGATAGAGATAGATCTATTATAGAATCTTTCGCTTGCACGGGACTCAAAATAAGCACTCGAAGAAATATCAAACTTTGATCACTTGTTGTACAAATAACTATTGTATTAAAAAGTATGAGACTATGCCCACTAGCCCGTTCCGTCACCGACCATACCCGTAGAGTGCCATACACGGACCGTCAAAAATTGTCGGCGAGGATATTTTGCCGGTGCCGAAACGCTCCGTGCATGGCACGCAACGTTGCTAGAACGGTGCGTGCGGGCGGCGACACGGTGAGCATACGGGTTATAACCGCGTATGGTGAAAGTCTAAGCCCTTATAAACGCGTTGCCGTCTCTGTCGCTCGCTTTTGCCAGTATGATAACCATTCGCTCGCCCTTTCTGACGAGTCTGGTTCTCGCGAATATAACACGGGTACTAAGGGGATGAAACGCGGATGCTACGGGGATTATAGGCGGATGCTATGGGGATGATACGCAGTTACTACGGGCACTAAACCCGTTATGTACGCGCGGATATGAAACAATGTGGACACGGTGTAGTGGGCATAGTAGTCCGTCTCGCGTTACAATCGGTGCCTGATACGTTCATAGCACGGTCATGGTATGATACGGTGTAGTAAAGTTGTACAATGTGGTCTTGTAGGGGCTCTGAGGGCTTGTAGCTTGAGCTGAAGTCAAAGAGCCCAAGCAACACACCAAGCCTTTGTTGACTTTATTCAACATTTACGTATTCCTACTACCAAACAGTAAGGGTCCCTGGAAAGAAATATATCTTTGTAGTTGTGTTCACTGAAAAAAGAAAAAGTGAAAAACCACTGCTCTATGGTAAAATGTTGCTCTCAGCAATTTGAATGCCAGCATGGCCATTCCATCCAAGTTGCTGCTAACTAATCGTCACTGGTACTACTGTGGCCACTTTTACAAGTCTCAAGTTCATACTACACTGGTTAGATCGAGCATATGACTCATTTGCGCACACGCACCAATACGAACGAAGCGTCCTTGCCGCGGTCAACGGGTCACAAGTCACAATACAATCAAATGACACGTAATCAGGTGAAACGAAGTGTCGCGCTTCGCTGCACGGCGTGTACGCAGACAATGAATATAGGATGTAATAAATACACGTCTGGGGCCTAGACCCAATAACATTAATAGCAAAAAATGGTAAGCCATAGCAAAACATGTAGATCGAATCCAGATCAGTCCAACTGGCTAAGGAATTTGACCTTTCAGAAGACAACAGTCAAATAACACTGTTTTTTACGTTGTTTCATTTCAGATTTCCTAAGATTACATTTCGACTCCATCTGCTCTTATATAGACATAGACATTTAATTATTCATATAATATTATCAATGTTAGATGTCAAGCATTATTCAGTAACCCAAAAGGCCCTCATCAAAAACTTTCCATTTCACACCGGACACATGTTGTCCTTGAGCGATCAGTGGGTCAAAACTTACAACAGTCTGTTTACATTTACAACGTACTTATGACATAATATACGAGGACACGTAATAAGGTCCAACAAGTACTAGGCAGGTAAGCTTTTTTGTTCATTGCGATGATTTCTACGATCCCAAATTTTACGGGTTTAGATTTGATTGCCTATTATAAAATCCTCCCAGCCTTTCAGCTCCATCATGACCAGCTCACAAAAGGCCATCAACGACTTTCCATTTCGCACCGGATACACGCTGTCCTTGATCGGGTTACAATCAAAAGTGACATTCGGGTTAAACGCGTCCGATGCGTCGCGCTCCGTCGCGCGGCGTGTAGTGTGCAGACAATGGGTCATACACAATCAGAAAATAAAAGTTGTGTTGTTTTCCCGAAATTTAAGGTCAAAACCGGTCGCGGCAATGTTTTGAATTGTGCAAAAATTTTGGGCTTTTGATTCACTAATGTTCATAAGCTTTGGTGAGGTTATAAAATAATATTGTTACCGTACAGATAAAATGACTGTGCTTTTATCGACTATCGTGTCATGCTTCACTCTTGCACTTGTATACTTGTTCGTTTTTTTTTTCATTATATAGGAGGTAAACGTGCAGATGAATCGCCTGATGGTAAGTAATCACCGTCGCCAATGGACACCTGCAACACCAAAGGGTTGCAAATGCGGATAAGATATTAAAGAGTATATTACGCTCTTTTCTTCAAGGTTTAAAGAAAATTGTCCGGAAGTAATTAGTAGTAGTAATTTAGCTATTAGTATGTGCATTGTGCATTGAGGAAAGACGATATAAATACATTCACACACACATTCTACAAGTAGGTAGAAGTCCCCTTAACCTACTGATAAGTAGATACGTACGGTCATCGGCTGACAGTTGTGGTAATTTAAGTCCTACACTGAACATCTTTATAGACTCGTATAATGCCGCACTTAGGATTAAATAATAATCATACACACTTATCATATGTCGCAATTTGTAGAAACTGTAGGAAATGTCCAAGTGGCCGGCGCCGATGGATTTACGCGCGTCGTTGGCCGCCTGATTTATGCCCACAGCTAGGTATATTATCCACTAGAATATTTTAAGATTTCATTCATTAGATATTTTTTTATTGCTCAGTTCAAATACAAATACAAATACAAAATACAAATGCTTTATTCGTCGATCATAGGTGTACACAACATGATATTGCATATGATGGTAAAAAATAAAAATTGTTCCACTATGTCGTACCCAAGGGCATGCGAAATTAAGTTTGATTGCTAATAGCAATTAGCATGCACCATGAACTAAATTAAGATTTACAGGCAGTGTGTATGTCAAACAATAAATTAAGTAAAATGTTCAATAATATAAATTAAGAATAATAAAAAAAAAATCCTCATCTTGCCATCTTTAAGCCCGGAGTCAGTTGGGAACCTCATTAAATTAGCGCAGACACTTTGTACCGTCCAACACACGGGAGAAATTAAATTTGTTACAATTTGACCACTTTTATTAGTGATTTTTTTCCTTGAATTAAAATCGATCAAAAAAGTAATTTTTTTTTACGAAATATCAGGAAATGTTAGGTATTTTCTCAAATTTGGCAGCTTTGGGCTAAGGTTTGACTCATAGTATCCAGAGTCAAACTCACCCTGGATACACATCTAGATACTCAAGTAGTTAATAGGTAAGTAAGGTGTATCTTTTCCACTGTTGTCAGCGCAGCGGTATCACAGTTTAATGAAAGCGCACTGCAATGCCCCTCATTATGCAGTTTACACACCAGTGCACTTGCACTTGTTGCACCTGGATTGTATTTCATAGTCATATTCAGGTATAAGGTATAGCCCAGTAATCCTTATTATTAATATAATGTATGTAATCAAAACTTTGGAAATAGATTTTGTTTAAATGCAATAAGTTTTTCAATCACCGCGATCGTGACAAATTAAACTACACAAAGTTAGTAAAATACCAATCATTCAAAATTTAAGATCACGTAATAAATTACTTTTTCGAATTCGGGCATTTTTTAATATATTTTAGATGTACGAATCAAACTTTATGAGTTATGAGACATCTTGCAAATTATATGTCAGTATTTATTAACTTCAAATCGTTTAAATTTTACATAAGAAACCTTTTACTAGTTAGCTCTATTTTTTGGAAAGATTTGTTGATTATAGGTAGTTCAAGTAAAAAGATTGTTGTTTATTGCGATACAAATGTAGTTATACCTATACCACTACCACCAGTTTGGCACTGACATAAAAGTCATCGAGAACGTAATTTACTTTCTATGCAATTGCATCTCGCTCGTACTCGCATATTAGTGCAAACGAGATGTATAGAAAGTAAATTACGTTCTTGAAATCGTTTATGTCAGTTTTGACACTATCAATGACTCGTGGTACGGGCTCTGCTATTTTGCGTTTTTATTCAGAAAAACGTAATAAACTGAAATAGAATGAGAATCCAATGCTACGATTATTTATAAATCATCATTTCCAACCATTTTTCCTGAAATGAAATATAGCAAGAGTAAACATACGCACACAGACGGTAGAAAATAAAGGAAATGTACACACAAAATTCAAATATACCTGTCCTCGTTAAAAATGTTCCCACAAAACTGTTTTTGTTTTTGTTTTAAGATTTTTTTTTAAACATAATAAAAGAGCTATTAATATGTGTAACTATATCTTGGGATTTCAGGTATTTCCACCAAAACAGTCATAGTAGAAACGCCTAACGTCATCGTCGTCGTCTACTCTCGTAGGTAGGTACCTACTCGCCACAAACACGGATGGACACTGGATTATTTACAAACAAGTCGTAAACCAACGCAATAAACTTCCATCTGCTCAGAAATCGACCGCATCGCCGGCCACTTAGCGAGATCCCGTCGCAAATAAACCGAGCCGTACTTTATTAGAGTATCCAGCTAGGCTAGGAAACTGCGATTAAAATCATAAGGAACCCTCATAATAAATAAATTGACTCGTATACTTTATTATATTTATAACTAGCGACCCGCCCCGGCTTCGCACGGGTTAACAAATTATACATAAACCTTCCTCTTGAATCACTCTATCTATAAAAAAACCGCATCAAAATCCGTTGCGTAGTTTTAAAGATCTATTAACCATACATAGGGACAGACAGACAGCGGGAAGCGACTTTGTTTTATACTATGTAGATTGTAGAGTATGTAGTGAAAAAGGCCGGGCTCTCTTACTTAAACTAATAATATTAAAAAAAAAAAACAAGTTTCGTAAACCTGTGTATCCTATTTAACTTGCACGTTCCGCAGTAGTATAAAGTTGAAAATAATAATAAGTATGTAGGTGTTTCCTATGCACTTGCGCCACTAATTGCAGGACGCTGTCCCGATAGTCACCGGCATGAGAGAACTGCGGCGGTGTCCCAGCCTATCAATCAGCGGTATGGACGTCTGCCAGCATTAACGAGCAGTAAATGTAGGCGGAAAGCAGACGCCAACGCACGCCGCGACACGCGAGCACATCAAACGAGACCGCTGGTACTCGTGGCCTAGTAAATCGAGGCTACAATTAAGGGATGCTCAAAAGACGATGACTCACTGTAAGAGCGCATTCACATTGTCCGATCCGAGGTCGAATATCGGGTGACTCGTAAGAAAAACAGCCCTATGGCATAAAGTCTTTTTTTGAAGTGAAAACTTCTTTAGCGGGGCTGGGCACTTTTTGAGGTGGGGAAAAAATGATAAACTCGAGACAGATAAGGCGATCACGTGACCGTACGGGGCGTAAGGCGATCACGTGACCGTAAGCCCCATAAGGTAAGGTGGCCACTCATAATTTAAATGGCATTTAAATCAGTAAAGATAAACTCAATGTTATTTGACATTTATGTTGCGGACTCCTTTTCAAGACTCTTTACCTATGTTCAAATAATTTGACGTTGTCATGGCAGTATGTAAATAAACATGTAAATGAAAAAGTGTGATCTTATTTGAGAATGATAAATAATAATATATAATAAATAAATATAATACCTCCGCTAAACGTATGTATCGTGTTACCGGGCGTCGGTAACATAGTGAGGTGAGTTTTCACTTCTACTGGCACTCCCGGAGTGCAACCGTTGTTACTTGTTATTTATTAACGCTATATAGGTGGCCAGGGTCAGGGTTAGAGTATTAAAAGTGTAGTGTTATGGTTCCGTATGACTATACATTATTTACGTCATAGTTTCCCAAAGTGGGCAATACCGCCCCCCAGTGGGCGCTGAAGAGTTTCAGGGGGGCGGTCGGGGCCGCGGAAGCGATTGGGGGGCGTTCATGGCTGCCCAGGGGGGCGCTTCCGCAAGTGAAAAAAAAAACGAAAATATTAGATAATACAATAGTTATTTGTACAACAAGAGATCAAAGTTTGATATTTCTTCGAGTGCTTATTTTGAGTCCCGTGCAAGCGAAAGATTCTATAATTTAGAATCTTGAGCGTAGTAAGGGACTCAAAAGCGCACGAGATGTAAATAACTTTGATCTCGTGTAGTACACAACATTTTTCACCTCAGCAGTGAGAACATATTAGAGAACCCGAAAAATTTATTCCTTCTTCATCACTTACCTCTATTCACTCATGTTTTCTTAAGATATACCAACAATTAAATTTTCACCTCAGCAGCTCGAACAAGGGTACTTTGCTACTTAAAAACAGTGAGCAAAATCGCATTTTGCTCATTTTGTCCCACTACTCCCACTCAGTGAGCAAAATGCGATTTTGCTCACTGTTATTAAGTAGCAAAGTACCCTTGTTCGAGCTGCTGAGGTGAAAATAGATTTATACCTGAGTATACGGTTTATTTGTGTTTCCTACCTAAAACAGCATTTGAGGAATGATTTCTCAGCAAGCTGGAAATCGTTTTAATACCTTCATTAAATATTTGGTCCTAAAATATATGCGTGTAATCAGAGTTTGCTCAATTCCAGAAGGTGTGCATAAATTTTGTGAGCCTTGGAAGTTAAATTTTTCCTTGGATTTCCAAGCCACTCGATGCAGAAGGAATCCTCAATTACAATGTCACGACTAGCAAGATATTGTGAATCAGATACTGGCGAAAAAGAATTTCGGATATTAACACAACTATACCAAGAAAAAAAAACAGAAATTCAAAGTGGCAGCCAATTTTACAAACTTTGACTACGAATTCATATTTAACATACTTTTCGGATCCTCAGATATAAATTTTTATCATGTTTAGACAAAATTTTCCGTCAGACGTAGGTACCGTTTTCGAGCTACAAGTAAAAAAGTGAAAATGAGCTAGAATTGTATGCACACCACCTACGGATTGAGCAAACTTGGATTACACGCAATTAGGACCAAATGAATGTTTTAAAATGCGTTCTAGCTTGCTGGGAATTAATTCCTCAAAATGTTTTTTGGTAGGAAACACAAATAAACTGTACCTATGCTTAGGAATACCTACATCTATTCGTATTGTCTAAAATTCTAATTTAATATAATTTTAACAAGTTGAAAAAGTTATTAAGTTAGGTCTTATTTAAGTCTTTCAGGCCAATTCGAACGTGCCCCTGACATCAAACCGTAATAAGTATCGGTTGACATTCACGGTTATTCCGTGAATTAAAAATACGTCAATTCCGCTTTTATTCTGTGATGGTGGGCGCTGAATTTTTTTTGACAATTAAGTGGGTGGTGGCCCAAAAAAGTTTGGGAACCTATGATTTACGTGTACATGGGACTTCCAAGACTTCGAACTGTATTCTTCATAAACGTACCTCCTTGTATTTCTCAGTTAGGTACTTATTATAGTCTACCGAATAAAAAAATTGACTTTTACATGTAAAGTGTAAAACAAAATGAGCATCATGAAGTGTTGTACGTGTAGCTACTTATACAAGTTACACAGATTTACGAAGTTTCCACAAAACACTGTCTCGGGAAAACATATCCAGTCCATTCAATTCACGGCAGCAAGCGCGTCAAATATTGTAACAATAGCACAGGCTCTATTCGACACGCACCGCTATCAATGCGCGCGCGTTTCGAGCAAGGTTGTCTCTTTGACAACACAACAAGGCACATGACTTCTGTTCTCCGGTCACTTGTAAGTCTTTTTGGAATGTAGCTGGCCAAGCATGTCCGATGACTGACGGTACACACGCAGGTTATGGTTTTCAGTGGCCGGAACGGTTTTCAAAACAAGATCGTTGTGTACAAAACTGTCGGTCAGCTTACGTGAATCATGAATTGATCAGGGATATATGCCAATGAGATATAGGTACCTATACCAAGAAATATTCACGGTGTCGAAAGAAGGGCTGAAATCAGTACGGACCAAAAGAAAGCAGAGACCATTTTCTGTCTCATGGGCTGCCATAATTAACTTATGGCCCATAAGACTCAAAATCATTGGTGTGCGGGGTGCAGGCAGTCTGAAAAAGAGTAGGTACCTACATCCCGTGTCACATAATTCACGAGAGCTAAAAAATAACCACTGACCTTACAGATCCAGCCAACCGTAAATTTCGCGGGGACTAGACCCGAAATTTTAAATGTATACAGAACAAAAAGGTGTGACTTTACTTAAGTAAGATGGGTAAAATATGTATATTCGTTAAGTAGACAACTCAATTACTTTAATCTCTATTACTATGGGAATTACTCATGTGCAAAACTTTATAAATTAAATAGCGGTCCTTATTTAAGCAGATGTCGCCATGATGAATTAATAACCTAAAGGGAAAGCGCAAAGCGTCGCGTCATGACTCTCCCGCCGTGAAATAGGACCCTTTGATGTCGCAGGTAAATAAATATCATTCGTTTTCGAGGGACTTTACACAATGGTCGTGTAAATTGGGTTTTATCTTCTACCGAATAGGTATAGCGAAAGCAAACAAATGGGTAACGGTAGCCAAGTGGTTCGTAGGCGTCGACCTTTGAAACGAAGGTCGGGGGTTTGAACCCGGGCTCATATAAATATACTCACAGAGACGGTGAGACCAAGTGAACCTAATTTAGATTTATAAATAGAATATAACACATTATTTATTCATAAGCACACACTCAATCTAAACTAAGTACTACTTATATTTGAACTGCTTAAAACCCAGATAAAAACAGCGTTCTTCCAATTTGCGTAAGTATTTAGTTATCAGAAATCAGAAATATTTATTGTATAAACTGTGTAGGTACAAGAAGTATAACTAGGTACATTTTTATATTTTTTTTTATAACACATATACTGCACATAGTAATTATTAAGTTTATAGTGACATGATGTACAGTTGCAAAATACTGTTACAAATGCTACAGCTACTTTAGAGACAGTACCATTTTCAATACCAACGACTTATTTTTTATTAAATCTTTACCATAATTGTACCTAAATACTTTACCTATTAAGAAAATCAGTATGGCAGGGCAGGTTAATTAAGTCCACTATAATCATTAAAGTTACCGGCTCCATGTGGGGCGAGCGGGAAGCCGGGACCAGGACTTGTATTCCTACTGCTAGACGAGTCAGGGGTTCAGCTGAGCCAGTCTAAGGCTGCCTTGGTACTAAGACGGAGATAAGCGGAGACAAGAGGAGACGTGCGGGAATCAAGGGCCGAGGGAAATATTCGGCATCCATGACATCGTCTACCAGCGAAACGTGTAGCGTCTTGAAGCACGCCGGAGACGACCTTGACGCCTTTGATAGGAACTGGTGGGAAACGGATCAAGAACAGGATACGTGGAAAGGGAGGAGCCTTTGCCCAGCAGTGGGAGAATCTAGGCTCATATAAATAATAAATAAATAATTGGAGAGCACAGCACACTCAGTGCTCTTTCAGCGTTTGAAATGACACCTATTGGCCCGTTAACGATACCGTATCTTCTAATGACTATGTATCATTTCCTTTAACGACCCTTCGAGCGACCGCTTCAACTAAGCATGATCCAATGCTTCTCGAGTATCGACACTTTGTCTACTTGCTAGTTCCAAGCGAGCGATGGATATTATACGGTAACGTTAAGTATCGTTGTGTGACGATGCAGGTGTCTCCCGCTAACGCAGGAAACTAGAGTCAATGTATAGACAGTAAATGAACTAAATATGATAAACGACAATCAGTTTTTAATAAACGTTTACTATTAATTAAAATTGAAGCAAACCGAAAGTCGTAAGTAACAAACAATGACTCCCAAAGAAATCATGCCAAACATCAGCAAATCCTAACGCGGGGTCACTGGCATTCTGAAATGATTCGTTGATTGGCTATGTCCACTCCCAACCATCAGGCATGGCAATCGCTTACCGTCAGGCACGGTGTGTGCCTTGCTACCGACATGAACTGGAAAAACGATTTACTTCAATCAACTCTGGATTCCGTAGGAGCCTATAAGATCATAATTTCTAATAATATATATTTCAGATAAAAAGATCCATATACATTACATAATTAATACAATAAATTAAATTAAAAATTCGATTCGATTCGATGCGATTTCTGTGCTGTAGATAGACTCCTATGAAATCAAGACCTGCTTCAAACTTTTATATGGGCTCAAACCTCAACTGTGCTGTATACTCGTAAAGCAAAAAATGCTAATGACAAAAAAAATTACCCAGGGTCCTTAACAACTTAAAATACACAGACAAGAGGTTGAGAACAGGTAAAATCTTATTTTACAGTGAGGTATAAAACTATTCGTAGGTATGTGTTTACTTTAGGTACTGTATGTTTAAGCTATGCTAGCATAACTAGATGCGTGTGCGCAGGTAAATAGTAGCGATCTGTCGTTGGCTAATGACTGCACTTAGTTGACTCCGGTGCACCTGTTGATGGCACCAGGTTCTAGAAATAGAAATATAAACCATTTATGTATTAATATAACCTCGAAAACGGGATAATTTTGAATAGGTATCGCTATATAATAGAGTCTGTGCCGAAAGAGGAGAGTCTCTGAATGTATTGGATCCCATACATTTCACGACTCTTCTCTTTTCCGCACAGACTCTACCCGCTTAGCTAGAAGCACTTCATATTTTGGCTTTGTTTATTTAATTATACTACTGAATCGCTTACTTGCATTAGCACTTTGCTTGCTTTTGCTTACAATAGAAAGTAGTGCTTTTAGTTTAGTAGATATATTAGCGGTTTTCAAAATAACACCGCTTTCGAGGTCACCCCAAGGCATGGTAAAACATATTTTGACCCGTCCACTTTAATCTGGCAAAAAGATTTACAATTAACGTCCATCAAACGAATTCGCGAAACTGTGTAGTCATGGCGCTCCCCATAAAGTCAGTTCTGGTCATTGTTCTCTCGTGGCACGACCTTATGACCGCTCCGGACGAGTGATGACTTTCTCTAACATACTGCTGACTCACCCTTTGCATTTTGTTTCTATGTGCCACATTATAGACCTACAGTATTCACTTAATACTGTGCGTGAAAGAGAATTTGACAACATCTCAAACCTTAAAAATAAGGTTATAGAAATGAAGACGCGGGCGATATCGATAGCGTCTGGTGCAGCGGCATTGCAGCAGCGGGGGGTGAGAACTTCCTTAATAAATTACGTTGCTGTCGTTGTCTCGTAGCTTAGTCGTCAGAACATTTAATATTTAATTCCTCGCTTGTTTTATTATTGATAGTGATACTTATCGCCTTTTTCATGGTGCTGCACCGCTCCGTCAGTATACTGCGCACTGCAGTCGCCTGCCGTACGTAGCTACACTTCCACTGCTAAACCAATGAACTAATAATACTCCGAAGCGTCGCTCAGTACCTATTAACATGTTCTAGGTAAAGGATTAACTTGGACAACTTAATACGAAACACTAGGTATAATATAAATAACTTTTTAATACAATCATGGCACGAGCACCGCCCACGAACACTATAATTCGAGGAATTCTAGGACTAGGAGACTAACGTTAATATCTAAATTCATAAATTGTCTACCTTGCGTTCTTGTCACTCGAATATAGCAGGCTGTAAGAGCGATTTGGCAATCTCTTTTACAGGATAAAGAGAGTGAAGTGGAGAGATTGATAGACAGTATCTACGTATAAGTATAAAAAAACGGGCCAAGTGCGAGTCGGACTCGCGCACGGAGGGTTCCGCACCATCAACAAAAAATAGAGCAAAACAAGCAAAAAAAACGGTCACCCATCCAAGTACTGACCACGCCCGACGTTGCTTAACTTCGGTCAAAAATCACGTTTGTTGTATGGGAGCCCCACTTAAATCTTTATTTTATTATGTTTTTAGTATTTGTTGTTATAGCGGCAACAGAAATACATCATCTGTGAAAATTTCAACTGTCTAGCTATCACGGTTCGTGAGATACAGCCTGGTAACAGACGGACGGACGGACGGACGGACGGACAGCGGAGTCTTAGTAATAGGATCCCGTTTTTACCCTTTGGGTACGGAACCCTAAAAAACACTAAGAGGGACTCCACACGAACCAAGTTGCGGGCAGAAAAATAAAGCAAACAAAGAAAATGGGGTAGGTACTCAACACCGAATTTGATAAATGTAAATATGTACCTGCCACAACCACGCCACATTAAGTCACGGAGTTTTTTTTATTTAACACTCAGTTTTATTGGAGTACTAAGACAAACACACAAACTACGATGCTATAAAGCGACTGCTCATGTCAGCTGATAAAAGTGCGGAAATACATTAAAACTTTTCGCTTTCAGTGCACATTATTCTATTCAGAACAATAATAAGGCTCGCGGAGAGGCTTATTTAACTGCGTACTACACTGACCTCCCCGTCATGACATGAGTTTATGTTATGTTTTTAACGTGTTAACTAAAAAAACAAAATTGCGAGTCATAAACTTAGTACAAAAACATAAAGGTAAAAATATTGGCCCAGATCGCCGTCAACGGGCAAGGTGACCACGTGTGTTCCCTCTAGTCGCCAGGAGCTCTGTTAGACGCGCCGACGCCCTTTCTGAACTTTTCTGTACCTATACAATACACGCATATATGTGGTTATTCGGCAACCTAACGTGACCTTCTAACCTAGAAGGTAAAATAAACCTTGAGAAGCCTTCAACGATTTTTCGACGATGTTTCTCTTTCTAAAAAGTTACATGGTATTAAATGACATTGGTACAAGACGGGTTAGAAATCACTCCACCGCTACTTACAGTAAATCTCATTATTAGCTAAAGTTCAAATAGAGATCCGGAAGATTTAGTACGGACTACCCAAAATATTCTCACAAAAAATACAATTTGTAGTGTGAATGCGTCTCGGCAGGAGGCTCAATCGTACATTGTTACCTCACCCACGCAGACCCGTAAATAAAGGTCATTCAGTCCGATTTTACCACAAACAAGTATTGGATAAAGACTATCAACCTCTGTAAAAAGTCAAGTTCTCCCTCTTTCATGTAGTTATCTTCAGCAACCTGAGCAACCTGCTTAGTGTAATTTTTGCCATAGGCGTTTTGAATTCCGATTAAAACCCAATCACGCCAGCCGTAATAATCATATTATCCAGTAGATACGGCTTCCAGCACTGTGCTGAAATAAGACACATACGGTTGTTATGCTTGTATACCTAATACTGTTTTAAAAAGCCATAAGGTACTTATTATCTTAAAGAGATACAATGAATGGTGTTGCGGTATAAGCAAGGGTTAAAGAGATTCTCAAAGTCCCTACATCTTCTCTGGTAGAACATAAGACCCGCTTAAAAAAAACAACTTACTTATATGTGTACTGCCCTTCTGTATTATTTATGTGTCTCGGGATTCCTCGGACGGTTATTTAGTTGCCGTAGATGGAGAGTAATGGAGCCGATGTGTTGGAAAAGTAAATTAAAGGAGCTCGTTTAAGAAGCCTTCGCGCAAATTGTTCATTTACCTCATATATTTAGGTATATGGCTCATTTCCTTTTAGGCTACTGTTTTCCATATTAATAAAACGATGCAATAATGTTTAGGCGTTTAGGTAAATTCTACACATGACATTTAACTTTTCCTAGACTAATATTAGGCACTAGTTAGTTAGGTAAATAGGCACAAACTTTGTGCCACAAAGTTCAGCTTGGCTCAGCTTAGACATGACGCATGCATGTATTATAAACAGCCAGTGTTGACATTGTACCGAGTGTGAGCAGCACCTATTGACGCAAAGCATATGTTTGTCTTTGTACTTGCACCGCACGTCAGATCCCTATTAATGACGGTCCCTATTTATAGTTTTTCGAAAGTAACGGTGGCCCATAGCAAAAAAATATCGAATACATAAGTAATTTTAAATTAAAATTTAAAGGTAGGGTAAAGGCACCAGTAGTCAGCCTTATAACGACTTTTTTAAGTTTGAACGTTCGGCATTTCTACAGGATTAGTCGGATAATTAAACAAATGACATGGTTAGATCAATTGTTTATCATAGTTTTAAAACAAAATATTTAAAAAAATAACAATCCTCTTTATAATATCTCTAATTAAGTTTAAACAAAAAGTGGCACTTTTCTCCAGTAGTCAGCCTCCAAAATCCAGTAAGCAGCCTCTGTGTACCCAGTACTCAGCCTATATAAACTATTCATAATAATTAGATCAAAATTACTAATATTTATATCAAAATCAACGATATTATAATATACTTTTTTTATAATTTTTGTTATCGTTATTGTAATTAGTTGTAGTTTTTAATTTTAGTTTTTGGTTTTAGTTTATAATTTTTTTGCATATATGTATTACTTACCTACTTGTTTACTTATTTAATAAAAAAAATCGTATAGGTACCTACAATTCTTATGACACGAAATTTGTTGGCCATAGATACTTAATTAACTAACACTATTCTTGCAAACTAAGAATCGCAATATTTATTTTCTAAGAATTAATCCGTCAAAAATTAACGAGGTAAATCAGGTAATATATAATTATGTTCCTAGTAGGTATTCGGTAAAAAAATAATTAATCGAGTCTATGCAGATCTAATTATCATTAATAAACAAAGTCATATACCGACCAGGAAAAAGCAAAATGGTAGTTATGTATAGTTAAAGTCAAAAATATGTATACAGTTTTGAACCTTATTTCAATGAGATAGGGTTTAAAAACGTGGACATATTTTTGGCGGTGACATACCAAGCAAGGTCAATGGCCGAGTACTGGATCCGCGAAACCCAGTGCTCAGCCGCATCAAAACGTTATTTCTAATGCGGCTGACTACTGGGTTTTACTTTAAATTGACTAGGGCATGCCTAACTAAATTTGAAAATGTAAATTTAACGGTCCTAACGGTCGCAATGGCTCGAAAATAATAAAATAAACGAATAACCCAAAGGTCAGCCGTGGGGGGCTGGGCACTGGATTATTTGGAAAAAAGTGTTATCCAGTGGCCAGCCCCCTCAATTTATAAGTGAAATATTGATATTTTCATTCAAATATAATGCAATTTAATAGATAAACTAATAAATAAACCAATGATTAACAAAAACAATAACTTTTAACATTAAAACATAGTTTTTCTTGCCTGTTAAGAGAACACCACGTGCAGTAAAAAATATGGCGGACATGACACTATTGCACTCGTCGACAAACAGCACCTGTATGAACGAGTATATTTCTTCCCCCCGTTCCCTCACCGCATCTGTCGTGTGACGTATTAACCAATAAGGAATCAAAGCTCCTATTTGAGTACTCGCGATTCGTTTAAACGAATATACCAGATATTTATGACCAATAAACGACTCAAAAGGCTGACTACTGGTACCTGGCTGGCCACTGGTGCCGTTACCCTATTCTTTCTAGTTTAAATTTAGTTTTTTTGCACCTCCTAATTATATCATTTTTAATTTCTCCACTACCTAAAGGTTGTCTGGAAGAGATCGCTCTTTAGCGATAAGACCGCCTGTTGTTTACCTCTGTCTTCATGTATTATTTGTGTTTCCATGTACATTTATTCTGAGGTTGTGCAATAAAGAGGATTTGTATTGTATTGTATTGTATTGTAATCTCCTACATAAAAATATTTTGCTATAAAAATATTCTATAGGTATATTCTTTTAAGCTAGGATCAATATTTAAAAAGATATTAAAGAGGAAAGTTAATTATTAGAGATGCACCGGATATCCGGTTACTATCCGGTATCCGGCCTATCCGGCCGTTATTTTACTATCCGGCCGGATACCGGATAGCGACCTACTATCCGGCCGGATACCGGATAGTAAAATTAACACATTTTGGGGTAAAAAATGGAATCTAAAAAAACAGTCACGGTCATAATGCTAACGACACTGTAAATAGAAATGAATACGTAACCAATGTCACACAATACACTTATTTGTTTACACAAAAATACGCGCGCGCACTTGTAACTATAAACGAACTTACTACGTAATGACATGATAAAACTCGTTACGGTCCTAGAAATGTGTCCGCGCGAACGTTCACTACGAAATAGGTCGAAACCTGCACGACGCGCACCTGCAAAACTCAAAATATAGGTATAGTTCCGCCGGCCGAATATCCGGCGGCCGGATACCGGATATTCGGCCAGTGTCCAGGCCGGATATCCGGTATCCGGTATCCGGCCAAACAACTATCCGTTGCATCTCTATTAATTATAAACAATTTTACACAATTAATGGGGAAGTAATTAAGTGCAGTGAGTTTGCGATTTCGTCCCAAGCGATGCCGATTGGAGTAAGATTGTTCCTTGGATCATACTTAGTTGATCTAATGCCCTAGCCACGAGATTTACTTTCGGATACCCCCTAAAAAGAGAGCGGGAAAGGCGGTTCCGGCGCCCGGTCAAGTTTGCGCTCTGAGGGCCTACCGCGAACCACGTTCGACGTGTTACCTCCCTGTCACACTTACGTACGAATTTACAAGTGCGACAGAGAGGCAACAGGTCGAACGTGGTTCGCGGTAGGCGCTCTGTTTCTACCTACCCTGTAGCTGTCGATAAGAGGTTAGTTTCACTGTAATGTCAAGTTGCCGTATTTAATCATTTCATCAGCAGACAATTGCTGTCATTACAATGTGGTGACTATTATGGCGTATCTAACACTTCATCTTAACTTTCTACTTAATGCATTTCAAATTGCAAAATTGTACTTACTGTCTGCTGGTGATACTTATTATCCCCTCTTTTAATAAACGTCGAATATTATTTTTAAAACAACGATCGTCCGACCAAAAAACCTACTTTTGTTAGCTATTTTAGCTAGGTACTACCATAATGCCATTTAAGTTTAATATAAACGAAATCATCATGCTCTACATAAGTATTTCGCATAACATTTCAACATAGCAACAAAGTTAGTAGCGTGTTATGTTATCATAACATTTAGCAGCTATAAAATTATCCCAAGTTCCGGATGTTGATGTATTTTCTGAGCTGAACATTCGCCGCAGGTAAACAAGAAAGGAAGCAATTAGAAGGTCGAGGCAGATTATAGAAGTCGGGCACACTAACGTGGTTTTAGAAATAAGTCAAGCTAAATTGACCTTTTGGTTTGACTAAGTTTCATGGCCTATTAATCCTATTATGTTTTGAGAGAACAATTCAGTAGCTGTTTAGAAAGTAACACAGCTAAAATATATGTATTATTTACCTAGTACTCATGAAATGGTGTTTAGAATCAACTGAAGTAGCAGCAGTTTTGTAACAGGCATGCAGCCCTTCGGTAAAACTAGATACCTATTAATTAAAAAAGTGATCGTCTCGCAGATTATAGCTATAATCTAGAGATTTAAAAAAAACTAACCAGAATCGTCTAGGACTACGCAAAGTTAAGCGTACCACCAAAATAATTGTGTATGTAACAGGCTATCAAAAACATAATTACGATTTAAAGGATACAGTCATCTAACAGACATGGCCACGAACAGCGGAAACTTACTAATAAAGTTTCATTGACACCGTTTGGTTTAGAACCCTTAGATACACATTTTCTACTTCCCTCCCTAATGGCAGAAAAATAGCAATCTTGTTTGGATGAGCCGCATGCAGGCGTGGCCGCTCCGCAATGCGTTCCGAGCAGCGCGCTGCACTCATGCACCGATGCACGCTGCACTCGCAGAATGCTCTTTGTTCCTTATCATTATCAGCCTCACGCTCCAGTGGCGCACATCACTATACTCCAAGCGATGAGGAAAATTTATAACTTTAACCTAATTTTACGGTTTAACTCACATTTTTAGTCATTCTGCGACATGTTTCTGATGAATAACCTACCTACTGTTACTTCTGGAAAACGAAAGTCTAATTCTTCATGTACAAAAGAGTAAAGTGCAAAAGTCGTAATATTTATATTTCACGTCTACTGTAACTCCTTATTTACCCCAAAAGTTGTAAATATAATTATGTTAATAACGAGAATTATTCAAGTGCTACTTAATTGACAACCACGAAGAAAGTTACTAAAGCAAGTGAAGCGAAAGATGCATGTCAGGGTCATATCAATTCGACACATTACTGGCCTATCATCCTCGGAAACAAAGTCCTTGGAGCATCATTATATTAGAGCTTTTTCGGAACAGACTGCCGTATTCGAACTTCAAGATATTCACAAGAGACGACACGTACTAGATCCATTCTAGATACGTTATAGTTTAGATTTCAACTAGTTCTCTTTTGCAGCGCAATTCTGGCAACCAATGTCACTTTTACGATAGATCGTGTTAGATATCTATTAGATGTGAATTAGATCTCTAAATAATATCTTGTGGAAATCGTTCAAGAGTATCTCCAGAATTGCGGAAATGTCAAATTTGACAGGTTAGATTTTAAAAATATCATTATCGTATCTTGGCGATGACTAAAAGATATCTAAAAGATCTCTATTACAAAATCCGAATCGGGCCCAGAGTCACTACTTGATTGGTCTAACACCTACTAATAGCTAATCGATGTTCGATAAATCCCTCGCGAAAAAGATAAAAAGGAGGAAGGTTTTCGGCGTACATGTATAAATAGAGGTATGTAATATTACTATATTATAGATAGCAAATCTGCGATATTTCGTGTGTTTCAGTCAATTACGCCAGTTTATTTTAGGAGGGTAGCCGCCGGACACGTCGCGTCGGTGTATTTTCGTTTGAAACTGATAACGGTCGGATGAGTTAGAACAACCGAAGTTTTAAAATATGCAGGAGCTAGTTTGTTAATAAACCTTGAATAACAACTCGCCCATCATGTTTTCATTTAAGTACCTAGATAGCAAAATTATTGAATAGGTCGACGCTAATAATTTTTAATATTTGTAAGTACCTCACAATATCCTTAGTTAAATACACACCGTCTGTTACATGTAAGTTTGAAGCCAGACACAAGTTTGTAATACATATTTTACACGCTAATTATCTACTAATTAGCATATGTGTCATTTGTATACACGTATAACAATTTTCGGTTAGTTTCCTTTTGAACATACAAATGGCAATATTATTTGCATAGCTATTTACACAGGTTCTAGAAAGTGAGAATTAAAGCGTTCAAATAAAGTCTAAATGACACTTTTCAACGGTAATTTATTTTCTTACAATCTTCATTCCATAGACTCTAATGTAACGACATTTATTATTAGTGTGTACCGGGTGTATCACAGTTATAATTTTTTTTTTATGTAATATAAATATATAGAGTAGGTAAGTAAGTTATCTATATATTATATAATTCCAGTCCCAACAAAACAAGCCTTTTGAGTATAGGAAGTTTTTAGATACTTAGTTCCATAATATTGATTTATTGACCGAGCGAAAGCGAACGTCTCCGTTTCAGCTACTGAGTAATTAACTCCGATTCACGCTTGACTGCACATTTCCAATAGGTTTTCCTGTCGTCTATAGGTAATAAATAACTATTTTGTGTATTTTCTTCAAAATTGATATCCAGTATTTTCGGAAATAAAGGTAAAGGAACGGGGGGAAAGGTCAGACAGACAGACACACGAGTGATCCTATAAGGGTTCCGTTTTTTCCTTTTGAGGTACGGAACCCTAGAAACGGCGGAACACGCAGAGTTAATAAAGGTTAATTATGCTATAGACAAAATAAGGCATAAACAAAAGACACTAATGAAGAGTGACGAGCCCCGTTCTCGTGATGATGGATGCTGTGACGGGAGTTTGGAAGACTGGTCGGACAGACAGACAGCTGCTCGCTAATCTAGTCGAGTGCCAAGTTGGGAGGACCAATTATGTTAACTTGCTAGGAGTAGAGACTAAACAGAGTAGAAGAGACTAGTAAATATTCAAGACTAACAAATCCCCACGACACCGCGTTCCATACGTGCCCTTTTTATTACTATAAATATAAATATATTCTATATATACTATATTCTAAATAGCACGAATTTAGCTTAGTAGCAAAAGTACGTTTAGTAAGTAGTAAGTAGACGAAGAAGAAGAAGTATGATTCATAATCATCAGTGATCGTTAACTTTTCAGCAATTTTGGTGCAGCATTGTTGGTTAAAAGCATCTGTATTTATGCCCTACTCTAGGTGGAATAGATAATTAGGGTTAATAACAGTAATATTAACCTTAACCAATCCCTAGAAAAAAATTGAAGAAAATCCTTTATTTTTACTATGCTGCACCAAAATTGCTGGAAAATTAACGATCACTGATAATCATAAATGTTACCTAAATATATCTCTGACCGTGAAAAGGCCGTTTTGTGATTTAGTTTATCATGTTGTTGCGGTTGTTGTTTAGTTTTGATTTATAATTTCATGTTAATTCTTTAAAAAGCTTTCAGCATGTAAAATGACGTTTAATCGATCTTTATTAATTATAACAAGTTTTCTTAATATCTTAATTCGCACTAGTATCGTAATGTACCCTATATTACACGATTTTCAGGCCATCGATTGGGAGGCCATCACTGCCATGTCACAATGATAAGTATTAATAAAATTTATTCATCCACGTTTTATTAACCTGATTATGTTGTTTCAAATACTGACTTTTTAAATAAATACAAAAATGTTCATGAATTCAAATGCCAAACAGAGTTCAAACGCCAGTAGGCAGTGTTCGGTCGTTTTGGGTTGGCTACTCGGCCGCTTCCGCGTCGCATATGTGGCAGTCGTCAAGGAACCATTTATCTTCGACCAGACTGCGACTTGGCACCGCTTCGGCCGACGGACGAAATCATCGCACCCCGTACTCGTAAATAATATCCGCTCATTAGTTGGTTCGTGATATTTTGAACGTGATATGATGTAGTTACTGCAAGTCCTACATATTTACATATGTCATTTCATTCATCTTCATCTTCCTCGCGTTGTCCCGGCATTTTGCCACGGCTCATGGGAGCCTGGGGTCCGCTTGGCAACTAATCCTAGTAATTTCATTATTTACGTGATTTCAAACACGAGTATCTCAATTCGTTGTAATCTTTTTTGAAGTGAAAACTTCTTTAGCGGCGCTGGGCACTTTTTGAGGCGGAGAAAAAATGATAAACTCGAGACAGCGTAAGGCGATCATGTGACCGTCAGGTTTAGACGACCACTCATTTAGATGGCATTTAAATCAATAAAGAAAAACTCAATGATATAACTCAATAAATCTACATCTTGATGAAATCGCTAATAAAAGTGAACTCTAGTACTGGTGAATAAAACTCAAAATATCATGACCAAAATATATTTAGATGCCAGGCAGCGTATCATGGCCGCATTTTTATCACTTGTCATGCTATACGTCACTTTCGCACTTACATATTTGTTAGAACGTGACAGCCATGGTGACAAATGATAAAGAGCCCGCCATCTTAGCCCTACAGGTCTGCAAGGTAACTTTACAATTTTTATTCGAATTTTAAACAATTAACGCTACAAATTTGAATTTCGAATTTTAAACAAGCTCACTGACCAGCAATTTCGGAACTAAAGTTTTTAAATAGAAAGGAGGATGGGTCAATTATACATAGTGCTGCAGACATTTTGGACTAGTCATTGAGTTTTCACTTCTGTCGGCACTCCCGGAGTGCAACCCGTTGTTTTCTTTGTAGATTTTTCGAAGTTGGTCCCATTTTATCTTAGGATCCAGGATGAACCCGCAGAAATCGAGAAAACTCTTCAGATATCATACATTATATTATATCAGATATGAACACAAACGCTTGTGCATTAGCTTTCAGAAAGGACCACTTGGTAAATAGATTTGCTTATAAGACTAGTGCTGTTTATGGCTTTAAAGATTATACAAGTACGTTTGTATAGGTATATTACAAATATATCTAACTATACGTTTTTAAACGATCAACTAATTTTACTCCGAAAGATACACATATA
This sequence comes from Cydia amplana, assembly GCF_948474715.1. NCBI lineage: Eukaryota > Metazoa > Arthropoda > Insecta > Lepidoptera > Tortricidae > Cydia > Cydia amplana. The sequence goes on from NC_086074.1 coordinate 20,458,383, forward strand.
TCCCAGAAAGACTAGACGAGAGCTGTAGATTCTATAATCACATATTAGGTATCCAACTTTCCAATAAGATACCTAATACGCCGACTTATTGGTATATAAAGCTTGTGTAACAAAAGTTTAAGCCGTGCCTAACTGCCTATCATCGACGGCCATTAGAACAATAAGAGCAAGTCAAACATACTCAACTAACACTTGCGACCATAGAAGAAGTTCGGCGATGAGCTGAACTATTCACGATAGGTTTCTACTTGAATGTGAGGGATTCAACCTAGTGTAGATAGTTTGACCCTAGTTTACTTTACGGTTACGCGTAATAGAAGTTTAAAAGTATGCTGGTTGGTCTTAGTGAATTGTGTAAAGTAGGTATCCCACTAATTTCATATTAGAAATTTTATTGGAAGTGTAAGTATTTATCACGCAAGGTGTAAGGATCAACCCTTATTGTTCAACATTGTGATACTGATACCTCATTATTATTGCTCAGTTTGAAGTAGATACCTACGCAGTACGCAGATGCAAATCCTAGTGACTTTTAAAATTGGCACAGTATGCCTACGAGTATGTCAGTAGTACATAAATATGAGTACATGACTTCCGTGCATCTAAGCAAAATATTTATGAGCGAACGTCAAAGCTAGACTTAACGTTGAGTGCAGCGCAGAGCTGAATGTAAATCGGTAGCATCTTCATTAAACGGTCATATACTACTCGAGAACAAAAATAATATACAAGTACTGATTTGCATTTCATAGCATGTTTTTCTAATGCCGTCATGCGAACCTTAATCTCAGCTAAATTACTCTTGTAACGGAATCGGCACTCGTGTGCGGCGCGAGGCGTGACACCCGCGTGCCCGTGACGTGACGCTGACGCCTGTGACAGCCCGTGAGCGTGACATTCGGCCCAGTAGTGCATTCACGGCCTGGGTACCGTTAGGCAATTTACTGGGGTACTGCGCGGAACGGATGATGTTAAATTTAATACTCGGAAATAACCTTTAACATTAACACATATTTCACTAAAAACTTAAAAATTCCCACATTTATGGTCTTCATCAGCTGACACTTCATCAAATGTTGATTTCCGATAATTACTAGGGTACATACTTACCTAAAGGTTCCAGTGGTCAGCCTTACGGGCCCATTTATGACTGTAATGAATTAGTACAGTATACCTATTAATAATTCTCACATCACATCAATAAGTTTTTTTTTTAATTTCATGGTACATAAAATGAATATTGCTTGAAACATACATTTGATTGCAACTTTACAAAGGGCGGTTTTATCGCTAAAAAGTGATCTGTTCCAGACTTCGTCATAATATAACTTTTAATGACATCATTTTAAACGAACCCATTATTGCCTAGGGATTTTTTTTCTATTAATCCCGCTAAATCTGCTTGAAATACCACCCTTCATGAGCAAGTGTAATGAAATAGTTATTTTCGATACAAGTGCGAAAAAGAGGAAATTCGAAACGAGTGGCGATAAATTAAAACACGACCGAAGGGAGTGTTTTAAATCGACACGAGTTGCGAATTACCTATTCGCACGTGTATCGAACAACGTTTTACAGTACATATGGCACTTTAAAGTTTCGACATACGCACGAAAAGTGCTATTTTACGCACTAGTAGCCCCATATGTACTGTAAAATATCTAGTCATTCAACCGCAGTTCTGTATATCGTATGTGATCCTTCCTCCCAGGTGGGCGCGCTATCGCAAGCATTATCATCCCGGGTTTATGATTCAAGCTGCCGGGCTCTAATCCCAACACTCATATTTTATTCTCGTCGGCATCCATTAAAAGGTGCGTGTGTCTGTTTCTAACCGCCGACTGCTATTTTTTTATCATATAGCAAACAAGGAGACAAATCACCTGATGGTTAGCAATTACCGTTGGCCCATGGACATCCGCTACACCAGGGGGGTTTTTCTTGAGTGTATTTCGTAGTAAGTATTAAGTATTACATATTTGCCATCAGGGCCATCACACATTACGAATTTCAAATTTAATGCCAAGCGATGCGCGAATTCCGCCTGGAGCCCGATTCTGATTTAACAACTTGTTATCGTTTTTTTTTTAATCTTATTTTGATACGATCTTAAAGATTCCTCTCGCTGACTGGTGCATGCAAAATGAAGTAAGAGTCGTGTGTGAGATGCGCATGTCAAAACCATCCAAACCAGATCAAAAGCATAACAAATAGTTAAATTTGAATCGGGCTTCTAGTCAATCGCATCTAAGTAGGTAATAGTGTCCAACTTATAGCCTCGGGTTTACGATTCAGATTCAGCTCTAATACCACCATATAAACTGTACAGTAAGTACTCTGGTCAACTGAACTAGAACTGTTGTCGTGTGCTCCTAACTCTCAGGTGGTCACCTTATCGCGAGCTTACGTTATCAGCGAGTTTATGATGTGAGCCGCGAAGCCTAATCCCACGGCTCGGGTTTGAATGCCATCTGGAGACGGCGTTGAGCCACGCAGGTTGAGGATAAGCTTTAATTTTTACAAGCTAGGTAGGTACAGTCACCTGCAATAATATATGTTACACAGCGAAGGCCGCATAAATACCTGACCCGTTCATATTTGTAGAGTCATAACAGCGCGTCACATATTTTTGCGGCCTTTGAAGAGTAACATTAATATGAAGTAATTTTATGTGAAGTTAAATGCGCAAGGCGGTAGATTTTTACAAATATCAAAAGTCTATCTAACCAGTTTTTTTCTTAAATGTCGCATAATTGGTGCCGTTACTATACTTAGATATATATAGGACAATATTATGACACAGATATTGGCCTAGTCAGAAACTTATGGCTCTACATATAACGCCTAGGAAATTTTTTTTTTTTCCCAAAGTGGAAATCTTGAACCGCCACCTTTGTGTAAACATAAACTAAAAGGTTATCATGTTTCGAACTACGTCCGTGGTGTTCTCAAATTCTCAGCATGAAATAGTAATGATGTTTCTAATGATTCGACAGACAGTGTTGGAGGTTCTATCTAACTTTTGGGTATGGAAGGGTCATTCACAAGAAAGTTGGAAAGTATTGAAACTTTGTTTTCATTGCCTGTTAAGGTGGCCTCACGACATTTACACTGTCTCGCTTTAGTAAAGAATATACCTAGACGCAGCTACAGCTCTTATATGGTAGGTATAAGTTACATTATATAAGTCCCTAGTTTAAATATTGATGAACTTTTTACATGCGACAAATACATGTTGGGCCAACTTCGGCGATACTCCAGCGGGCTCAGCACGGTTCCATTTTTATCGACTATCACTATGCCCGTCACTTTCGCACTTAGATACTTGTTAGAACGTGACAGGCATGGTGATAAACGATAAAAATGCGACCGTGCTACTAGGGCTGGTCGTAGCCCTAAATTTTTTGATGATTTGAACAACAAAATAAGGCTTGCTCGCCTGACCCAATAACTGCGTTTCGTAAACTTGCGTAGGTGACCCAACATTTCAATAAAATAGTTGGCACCGCATTATCGGAATGAACTGCATTTTCAGAGCATTTTTTTTATGAAACTTGTTTTATGTCATGTTACTCATGATAGGTTCAATTCATCAAATAATTGATCATGAGGACGTGGTTATTGCATTGTCTAACAACGTCACACACACAGCAAGTCTCTAATGACCAACTATCGTACGAAATAGATAGTATAGAAATAAATTACTATTACCAAAGACTAACCTAGAGGTGTGTAAAAATAGTCCCCAATATAAATGTATTTTAATCACAAATAACATTCCAAATTATAATTAAGCTAGAAACTCGAAACACAGTATTTAAAATCAAATTAGTAAAATTAATTGATAAATGTTATTAAATTATTCGGTTAAGGATTTTCTTAATGATGATAGTTTATAACAGCGGTCCGGTCCGGTAACCCGCGGCCCGTGAACCTGTCACTTGCGGCCCGCGAGCCTCCCTGGCTATTTTGTATGTAATATTGACAAACGACATAAATCGACATAAGTCTGATAAAGTCATAAATATTAACAAAGTGCGGCCCGCGTCAACTTCGTTAACTACTATGTGGCCCTTGGCTGCTAAAAGGTTGCCGACCGCTGGTTTATAATAATAATAAATAAATAAATAATTATTAATAATTGTTATTTATAAATGAACCAAAACTTTAGTTTAGTTTTTAAGTTAAGGTTGTGTGCCCTTACAGGGTGTCATGGTCTGACTTGTTTTTTATTGTATAACATCTGGATTTACTTATGTACATGACTTTACAATAAAATAAATGAAATGAAATGAAATCCACGAAACTTCCGGTCATATGGGCCAATTCGAGTTTTAGTGATCCGATCTGTTTCCGACATGATCCTGATCTGTCAGTGTCAAAAGTGACGTTTTAGGTTCAAGAAATATCACTTTTTGACACTGACAGATCAGTATCATATTGGAAACAGATCGCATAACTATAACTCAATTTGGCCTGAGGGACGTGTTCAACCGGCCAGGATCACACGGAGCGTGACGCGTGTTTATGGCTGTCAGCTCCGCAATTAGAGTTCCGGTTTCGGGAAATGGCGAACTTGTTTGATTTGGCAAAACTACCTAGGTATAAGTATACATACCGATTGGCACGTCCGACAGATCAAAAGTCTGGATTCGGTGATCGAGCACAGTCCGCTACAGCTGTTTACGTTGTTGAATTATTCTGATTATTTGAGAATCACAAGAATCCGCCGCCTTAAAGCCGCTCCCGTACAATACAAGTTACGAGTACGCTCTCATTCTAAAACGACGTGCTGAAATTACATACAATTTGGTATGGACATCTAAGTAACATAAGTATACATATATGTCAGTTTTTGCATGTAATTTTTTTTTTGTTATTTTGCGCTCTATTGTCTTTGTATTACAATTTCTGGCATTAAAAACCAATTAAGGTGGACAAATACAACAAAATGTGTGATGCTAAATAAAACATAAGGTACAATGTGAGGTATGTGACAAACTATCCAATCAATAAACAATTTCCGTTATATTTCAGCGCTATGAGAAGCGCGTAAAGTAGTACTTAGTATACGTGAAAACATTTAGGCTGTATAAGTAAACTATTTACAATCTTTCATTCAAAGGAACTATGCTTTCAACCGCCGATCTATACCATGCATCGCCTTTGATTCCTTTCAAATAGAATTGGCATTCAATCTCTAATGTTTTTCGGCGAAAACTTACTCGCTCCACTTTCGAAGTTTACAAAACTAAAATTGATTTGATACTTAACATTGCCTACCTTTAGTACATCTTATGCGTGACCGTGCAGTCAGTGGTGCATCTGGTGCCTTCCTGGCGGGTCTGGAACAAATTAGATGTCTGACACTTGAAGTAAATCATTGTATCAAAATCTTGTCCGTAAGCCCTTAAGGAGTTGCATACTTTTAATATACTTGGGAATATTTGACCTATGTCGCTGTGACCTGTGAGTCAGGTGGCCGAACGGTTTAAGGCATATGCCGCGATTGCAGAGGACGCTAGTTCGATTCCAGTGCATTGGAGGTTTTTGTAGAATAGAATAGAATATTTTTTTATTTGTAAACACACAGACGATTCACATAATTACACAAAAAGAACATAGTGAAAATAAAGTGTCACGAAATGGCCCCATCTCAGCATGTTGCTGGTCACTTTTTTCTTTGTAAATGGTATTTATGTCGGTTTAAAATCTTGTCCACTTAAATTTTACATTTTTCACACACTTTATGCTGTCGTCGTTGTCGTTTTCCTCCACTATGCACTCTGCAAATCGCCCATAATAATTACTTACGAGCGAGATGCACTGTGACGAGTCTAATAGATATCAAACCAAGTAGAGATTTTAAAGTCGGCATGCGGCTCGTCGTTCTATTTTGACCGACGGCGTATTGACAATATTGACATGTCAAGAGCAGGATTAGGCCGCAGTGTTGTTCTTGGAAAACAGGTCGTTTATTATTGACTCCAATGTCAAATACTTATGTGAAGAGGCGTGGACAAATATTTTTCTGTTGTAAGTACAAAAACCGATAGTAATATAAGTAAATGTTTCAGGGTAAACTTATAACTTTCTGAAAATCGTTTACTTTGTTTTCACTGAAAAAAATAACAAGGGGGTGGTTAGAAAATTCTAAAAATATATTTGCTTAAATGCGACTTCATTTGATTTTACAATTAGGTATTTTTAATTTATTTTCTTGAATTATATCTGGCCTTAAAATGCTATTAACTTTGACCAAATGAACAAATGATATACACAAATAGTGATTTGGGTATTTTTATACGCCTTCAGTTCCGCTTCAGTATTTTTAATTATGTCGAAATTGTGACCAAAAAAAGGTAAGCATTTATAATTTTAAATGAATGTGCGGCACTGCACTGCAGTGCAGACAGAACATCCTAAAATAGCCTTAGTTTACTGGCATTATTTTGCGTACGTTTTTTGGACTTTTCAACCGGACAGCTTCAACTTACAAGCCCTTACACATGTTGAGATTATAAAGTTTTGTTTCCTTACTATCGCGTTTGCCTTAGCCGAAAAGGTAATACCTAAACATCAAATGAAATTCCGTACGCTAATATTTAAGCACCGAGAAATTCATTGAGTAAACACGAGCCATAAATTTTCCTAATTTTCTAATGTCTCACGCATATCGCATAGCCGCGTAGAAAACAAAAATTTTAAACATATCAATGTGTTAACTATTTATTTTGACATCGATATGACAGGCTAACGATGTGTGCTAATGACAACCGTTAGAATTGTAGTCTGTGTCCCACGGTGTGTGATGCCATGCCATGTGTCATGTGTCACACTTGTCGTATCGCGCGCGACGCTAGCATGTACAATCTTATACCGACATCAGCAAACGACAAATAAGCTTTAACAACCGCGGCGCGTGTCCTACCGCTATAAGTAGGAAACCAGTGAAGGAGACAATTGTCAAAGAGTGTACTCCCATCTTAAAAGCCAGTAACGCACTTACTACCAATCTGGTGTTGCGGGTGTCCATGGGCGACGGTAATTGCTTACCAGGTGATCTGTCTGCTTGCTTGCCTCCTATATTATAAAAAAAATATTGACAATATTATACTTGAAGTAGGTATGAGTACTATCTAGTTATCTCAGGCGTGCTATTATTTTCAAGAGTTGTAAAGCCCGCCCACACTGTCGCCGTTAATCTAGCGATAACGCGAAACACGAGTTTAATAAGTAATCGTCGCGACCGTCGACCTGTGACGTCACGGCAGAGGGCCGTCTGACGACGCGGGACAAGGGTGGTGTGACGTCACGGGCAAGAGATGTTGACGACCGGACGAGCTCAGCGCCGCCATTGGTAAACTCAACACAAACAATCACGAAGAGGATACTTATTAAGATACTTCTTGTATCTTTCTTCGAATTTAAGTTTTCGCAAAGCTCGGGTTCAATCAAAGGGACGAGAAGGGTAACACTGTAACCGTACTTATTTCTTAAAACTTATCGCAAAGACATAAAGGTACACACCGATGGTGAATTAACCTCCTGAGAACCAGAAGCATTTGTTTTGTTTTTGAATTTGGAACCCTTAGTTATTCAATGAACTTTCAAAATATTTTTTGGAATATTGTACAAAAAATTGTACCCAGGGTTTAGATATGAGCGCCGCGCCGGCGCGCCGCCGCCGCCGACAAAATTTCCGCGCCGCCGCCGCCGACGCTGCGCTATCCGCGTGGCATCGGCGTGACCTTGGTAGTTAGTACTACTTTCCTTACTATTTTTAATTGAGTTTAGATCATTAACGGCGCCACTTCGAATAGTTTATAGGCATTCAAAAGGTATTTTAGGCCCATATAGTTCAAAAATATCGAAGGAAAATGCAAACTTATCTGTCTAGTAACCGCGCTACTAGTCTTGGGGAAACGAGATTATTTAATATCATATTTAACATCAATATGCTTGTAATAAACATACTGATTTCCTTCCATTTTTATTGTGGGACGTTCCACATTACAATTTATAGATTGTATATAATATACACTAGACATATGTCAATCACAATGAATAAATTAACTGTGATCAACTCTGGCTAACGTGAGACTCGAACCCACATCTTTGGATTACCGATCCAATGCATAACTAATTTTGCCTGCTAACCATCATCATTTACCTCGAATTTAACCATTGCAAGCATGGTTAAACGTCTTTAAAAGGTACAAAATGGGGTTAATTTTGAGATATTAAGCGTTTCCACGTCCAAATGTCCGGCCGTTGGCTACGCACGGAAGGGCATCAGAATCGGATCTCAATTAAATTTGGCCACTGTTCAAATTTCAAGCTTTGCTCTCTCGCAGCTCAATCTTTGGCCTTGCATCGCTCGCATGGAATTAAGCGGCTATCTGAATCTGCAAGTTTTTGGCCCTGTTTGGAGCTCAACTTTCGGCCTGTTTTAAAATGCTTGAGCATTGGTCCTTATCCGATCTTAGCTCCATTGCAGCTCGGCCTTTGGTGTCGCACGAATGCGCCCGCAGGAAAGCTCCAGATCTTTAACACTATGGCTTGTTTTAAATGCAGTCTTTATCGGATTGCACCCTCGCTCTGCTCTCTTGCAGCTCGGCCTCGCACTGAAGCGCGCCGCAATCGGCGCTCCAGGCATTCGGCCGTCAGCCAAGCTTACACTTGGCGTTCAATTCTTAGCTGTATGCTTACCTGCAGCTCATCCTCTGGCCTCGCATTTGAAGGCGTCGATATCAAGTCTTCGGTGTTACATGGAGCTCGGCGTTGGGCCTCACTTTTTGACATAAATCGGTTTTGTTGGGTCGATATTGGTTAATAACGGAGCTCGATTTTCTTTGGACTGTCGACAAGACGTTTCCCTGATACAGCCTAACCGCAATTTTTAACTTAGCACAAAAGATAAGGGCCTCGCTAAGATCTTCCGGCCAGAGCCTCGCCAAGATTAAGACAGCCTCTGATGCCGCGCGATACCGCTTATCCACAGTTTATACGATATAATTTTTTTTCGTACCATTATTCAATTAATTATCCTTGAAAATAAAAAAATGCATTTATTTCATAACTTTCTTACAGCAAAAACATGTTTATTCGGTAAAATTTTGGTTTGAATTCTTTTTTCATTAATCGAAGGTGTTTCAAGGCCACGCCGCCGATTCGCCGCCGCCGACGACCTATTTTGACCGGCGCGCCGCCGCCGGCTATATGCCTATCGGCGCTCATATCTACCAGGGTTAAGAAGAGGGAGGTTAAAGAATAAGAATAAGAATGATGTTAGAACACAGATACGACAGTTAAAACCTGTATTTAACGACCGCTAAATCAATTTAAACAATTTCTAACACGATTCGTGCATCACAACAATGATGTACAGTTTTATATTAATTGCCAACTGTTAGTTAGGACGTAAATATGTGGGAAGTTCAGCAGGTTTTACTCTGACCAGTTACCAGCAGCAGTGCCAGGTTTTGCCTTCAATGCAATCCTCTATTTTCGAAAAGAAACAAACGGCATTCATAATTTTTTTAAAACGCGCTTCCCTCACCCAGGAATCGAACCGGCTAAAAAAAACAACATTCTGTACTTTTATAACATAGCTGGCCAAAACATTGTAAGTTTATAAAATCAAGTTCAGTTTAAAAATATATTAGGTAAGTATGTGCTATGTTACGTTATGTACCATGGATTTATGAATATTAAAGTCTATGAAAGTAGTCTACGGTAACTTAATACAGCCTGAAAGTCTACGTTTTGCAGCGTCGGCGCTGCGGGCTTTAAAATAAACTGCGCCATAAGATTTCCTTTCATTGCTGCGCCAAGGAACCGTCGTCCTAAGTAGTAACTCATTTTAAACCTTATTCTAAAGGCATAAGGTTCCTTGCTGGTCAGTGCTGTTAAAAAATCAAGGAATATCACGTTATTCCTTCAGCGCTCCGCGGGGACCTGCCGACTAGAAGCTTAAAGATACGAACAAACTTCACTGATATTTTGCTTTTTAAACGGTTGAATATTAACAATATTGTCAATATTAAAGACAAATTGGAGTTACTTATTTAATTCGTCAGGGTCTCTGTTTTTATGTATGTACCTATACTACATCATATGTTCCCCGTGTTCTCTAAAACAGCTGGACCAATTACGATTCTTTTTTTATTACAGTTGGTCCCATAGTTAACCAGCATCTGAAGATGGGATCCTGGAGAAGGAAATATTCTGATATAATTAGGCACACCATTAGTGATTGTGCAGTTTTTTAATAGAAGGTAAGGTAACTTTATTCTGCTCCCGAAAAGCACCACTTTGTGAAGTGGAACTGCTGATAGACACCTTAAAATTATTTTATTTTTATTTTATTTTATTGGGAAACAAACAGCTTTCAATCTTACACAATATGAATTAATATTAATAAAACACAAGCCAAAACAGTTTCCACTAGTAAATTAAAGCAGATATGCTCAAAGGGAAGTACTTAATAGAATACAAAAAATACAAAACGTATTATCCAAAGCAATCAAGCAAACTGAAAGTTATTGAACTACATTATTGTTTCATTTTAACTACTGTATTATTTTAACTAAACTTGTTAGTTAAATCGAGAAGAAAAGAGAAAGAAAGGAAAAATAAATAAATAGATGTACATTCTATGCTAATGTTAGTTTGTTAGGTACATCGTTATAATTATTACTAAGTTAGGGTTTATTTTATTTTTTTATTGAAGTGAGAAATTTACCCAGCTTCATATTGAACACATCAAAATTTGAATATTTAGAGTTATACATTGAGCATGATCTAGCAAGATATGAGTTTTTGAAGTACCTAGTACGACAGAATGGAATGGCAAATAAAGCTTTTGATCTAGTTCGGGAATTAGGACATCTATATGAAATATTGCTAATAAGATATTGCGACTCGATTAGATGGTTTAATAATTTAAACAGAAAAATTTGATCTTTTTGCTCCCTGCGCAGCTGGAGACTTACCATGTTATCACCATTAAACAATTTAAACCTATATTTCATCCATTTAATAAATTTATTCTGAATTTTTTCGATGGCATTAATGTGCACCGAATATTGAGGACTCCAAACGACCGATGCGAATTCTAAATGCGACCTGACAAAGGCATTATAAAGTAAAATAACGGTTCGAGGATCACTAAAATTTTTACTTTGCCGGAAAATAAAACCTAACATTCTATATGCCTTAGACGTAATTTTGTCAATATGAGAAGTGAGCTGGATTTCGCTGTCTATGTAAACACCAAGATCTCTTACTTCGGTAACCCTATTCAGTTTTTTGTTCTTAATCTGGTAATCAAAAAGAATTGGGTTACGCTTGCGAGAGAATGAAATAGAGCAACACTTTTCGATATTGAGGTCAAGACAGTTTTTGGCGCAGTAAAGATCTAACCTTTTTAAATCATCCTGTAAAAGTATGCAATCATCAATAGATTTAACCAAAGTAAAAATTTTTGTATCGTCGGCAAAAAGTAAAATTTTAGAATGGTGAAAGCATTTAACTACGTCATTAATGAACATGTTAAACAGCAAGGGACCCAAGTGGGACCCCTGCGGGACACCGGACAAAACAGGGACAAAAGAGGAGGTATATCCTTTGACAGATACAGCCTGGGAACGATCTCGGAGGTAAGATGTTAACCATCTTAATAAATCGCCATGTATTCCGAAAGTCTTCAACTTGGCAATAAGGATAATATGCGAAATTTTATCGAAGGCCTTAGAATAATCAGTATAAATGGCATCAACCTGAAACCCTTTATCCATGGCCTTCAAAGAAAAATCTAAAAATTCAGTGAGATTGGACTCAACCGAACGCTTATTTATAAAACCGTGTTGATTAGGAGTAAGCATGGGTCTTATTGCATTAAACATTTTATCATATACTATTTTCTCGAATAATTTAGGGATAGTGGACAGTTTTGATATACCGCGATAGTTTTTTATGTTGTGTTTGTCACCGTTTTTATGTATAGGGACCACTAAAGAGCGCTTCCAAACGATTGGCATAATTCCTGATCTAAAAGACAGTGAAAATAGCACTGATAAAGGAAAAGCTAAGGTTTTACTACAATTTTTAAGAAAAACTGGGTGTATACCATCAGGGCCACCGCCTTTAGATTCCGATAGTGCTTTGAGATACCTTTCAACCAAATCTGGATGAAACTCAATGATATTAATTACATTTAATGTCGATTCGGATTTAGTGGGCGAGGATGAATCATTAGTTAATAAATCATAAGTAAATACCGATTGGAAAAACGAGTTAAAAAGATTGGCAATTGTTTGACCGTCGTTACCTACACTGTTGTCAAAGAAGAGAGAATCAGGAATATTGCCGTTTCCCCTTTTAGATTTCACAAATGACCAGAATGATTTGGAATTCTTTTTTATATTGTTTTCAGTTCGTGATATAAAAAGGCTATAACAAGACACTTCCATCGATTTTATTGCAGAACGTAGGTCGGAAAAGGTATTATAGTCTGAAGTTCTGCCATAAATTTTCCATTTTTTGTGAACTTTGTTTTTTTTCTTTATTAATTTTATCAAATGACGAGAGTACCAGACTGGGTACTTATCGGTATTATAAATAATTTTAGAAGGAACGTATTGTTCTATAATTAAATTAATTTTCAAATAAAAATAATTTATGGCATCATCAATACTATTATTATTAACGCATGTTATATACTTATACCTGGCGCTTATGCCTGTTTACAGAAGTCAGCTTTTTTGTAAAATATAATTTTATAGTCTATTGGTAATTATGAGGTGTTTCCGACAACAAACCAATATTTATTAATGCGGCAAGCAGCGAGCGTGGGCGTAAATACCAGACCTCAATCCGTCTCGTATACCTACAAATGTTACAAATACGCAAAAACAGCTAATTTCGGATTTAGAGGAGACAAATCATTTTAGTTGGCGCGTGTTCGGCAGCGGACAAATGACCAGAGGGTCTACCGCGAACCACGTTCGACGTGTTGCCTCTCTGTCGCACTTGTAAATTCGTACGTAAGTGTGACAGGGAGGCAACACTTCGAACGTGGTTCGTGGTAGGCCCTCAGGGTTAGTGTTCGCACTACTGCGCGAGCGCAAGCAAGTTTAAATCTACGGCTAACCATTGTAGCGTGGCCTGGCGCCTATTTTTCCGAATTATTAATTGACAATTGATCCGGACAATTTCTTGTACATTTCTGGGTCAGTACATCGCCGGCTGAGAATACGTTTGTGCTATATCCATTTTTGAGCAAAATCGTTTTTTAATGATTTCTAAAATAACAAAAAATATGCTATAATTTACACTAATCAGTATTTGGAAAAACATATTTTTCAAAAATGTTGTGCCAGATCCGCGTTTTACTATAGGATAATTAGGTACACTCTGTTAACAGAAAGTTATCACAAAAGTGTGACATATCCAAAACTTTTGTATCATATCATACATTGTACGTTTAACATTTACTCATCAAAACGGATATGGCAATAATAAAAGTGCTTTTATTTCATGATTATCACTATATTCACAATATTTGTATAGTACTATAAATAGTAAACATATGTGCCTAAATGATAAATAAGTTCAATATTTCCTAAATGTAAAACTTTTCGAGAAAAATTTTTTTTGCTTCTTTTCGCTCTCCTGTAAACCAATGTATAAGTGGCGTATGGCACTATGGCACAAACGTATTCTCACCCAGCGACATAGCGTCAATGTTTACTTGTTATTAGATTACAATAATGTACAGTTAATTTTCAATGTCAGCCGACAATTGTGAGCCTGGTGAAACGGGGGTGAAACCATGCGTACTTTGAGAACACTCTTAGTAGAAGAACAGAACCCTTGAGTAATGAGCAGAATGAGCGCCGGGGCTTGAGTTATTGTGCTTCGCGTGATCAAAGAACTTTGATGAGTGACGGAGTGCCAGCTATCGGAGTTACCGGGAGCGGGAGGCCGATTCTAAGTTTAAAAAACCGAAACAAACCGCTGTTATTAATACCTGTAGCCCCTGTAGGTGTATCAGTTTCAATTAATGTTTTCTGAAAGAGCTACGAATTTGTATGATTCCATGTACATATGTATATTTTCTAAATCAAATTTCTATTACACCTTATGTGTATAATTGCATGAATTCTATAGTAATTTAAATTGTATTTTTTCCCTTATTTTCTCGTAATGCATGTTAATTATAAGATGTAATTAGTTTTGAAAAGATGTGTCCCGCCGAGTTTGTTGCCGGTCCCATATTGGGATACCCTCCTCCAATAGAGGGGGGATTTAAATCTTCTCGGGGCAGAGGTGTAGGGTTGGAGATGGTCTACCTAGCTTTATTTGACGTTCATAAGCGCATTGTAATTATGCCTACTTGAATAAACTATCTTTTATCTTATCTTATCTTAATATAAAAATCCTCTTCTTCTTCCTGCCCTTATCCCACGTTATGTGGGGTCGGCACAACATGTTTTTCTTCCATTCTCCTCTATCTTGCGTCACCTCAGCACTTACTCCTTTCTTTCTATACTTATAGGTTAATTATAAAAGTATAGTTTGAATAAGAGGGTAAATAATGGCAGTACCTAAAGGCAAATTATAATGGATCCGATTATTATAATTACAAGTGTTTGAATCGCCCAGTTTCAAAAAGGATTTTATTCATGTTATTGACACAAATTAAGAGATTCTTCACGGCCTAAACAGTTAAGTATAATAAAGCTGGCGGAATCCTTGTTCAATGCCGCACGTCGCGGCCGGAAGGACGTCCCATGGATCCCATCGCAATGTTAATTACTGGCAAACAACGCCTGGCCTTTCAGTGACGCCATCGTACAAGATAGCGCAGTTTAAGTAAAGTAATATTACCAAAATAATGGTACCTACATACAACTTTATGATGTGACGTTGAAATTTATTGGGATAAGTCCGGTTTCCTCATGATGTTTTCCTCCACCGAAAAGTGACTGGTAAATGTCAAATGATATATCGTCACTATTCGTACATAAGTTCCGAAAACCTCCGTACGAGCCAGGGTTTGAACCCGCAACCTCCAGATTGTAAGTCGCACGATCTTGCTAGGCTACCAGCACTTTAGATTTAACTTTTGTATACAATTTTATATGTACACAAACAACCACCCATAAACTTCGCATAGGACTGGAAATTAATCTAACTGCCTCAATGTCGAGCACGTCAGCCGGAAGCCGGAAGGACATCCCTATAAAGCCAGTGTTAATTACTGGCGATCGACCTTTCGGTGACGTCATCTTCTCATTAACACTCGCCGCTCGGAGCTCAACTCCAAACAAGTTTAAAAGAGATTTTCCTGCAGTCAGAGACAGGATAATAATAGGACTGCCTATTTTAGTATTTATAAACTGTTCATTTATTTTATATTTATTTATTTAGACTTTAAATCAGACAACAAGGCCCATATTAGTCAAAGGTATTACAAATACCTCATATACTGCCATACAGCAGAAGGGAAAGGGTGTTGAACAACGGGAATATAGCTGGGAACGTTCCCGGAAAAGTCACCTAGAAGATAGTACTAAGCGGATAAGTGAGTAGAGTTCGAGTAGCACCTACGACAATTTCCAAAATCTCTCTTACGGAGTTCATTTGTATAATTCGCCACACATCCAATCCGCTCGTTAATGAGGTTAATTTGTAGCAATGAGAGCGAATCTTATGAATATTCGGATGCTAATTGGTCTGGCATTTCATGCAATCATTTTAGAATTACATACTAAATAAAATTAAAATAATTCCAAGAGCTGGCAGCTTTCTCGAGCAGCGTGTTAGCCTCGCAATACAGCGGGGCAAATGCTGCCAGCGTCCTCGGCACCATGCCAAAGGGGCCCAATTTCTTGGATTTATTTTAATTATATTTAGTATTAATTTCTGTAAGCTTATTTATGTTAAATAAACGATATTGAATTGAATTAAGTATACAATCAACAGCAGAAGTTGCTAAGCGGGCGAGTTACAAAATAACTATTATATAATCTGAGCTTATATTTGTTTAGAGATGGTCTGATTCACAACTACGCTGCCTTGTGTCATGATTAAGTGATATGGATCATGATTTATATAAATCATTCGGGCTTCAGCCGCGGCGCGGCGCCGGCGCCTGCACTCTTGCTTGGCGCCGCGTGCGCACTCGTCCCTGGATCTATGACTCGGCGCGACCCACAATCGCCTCTCCAGAAACATTAACAGCGTTCGCTATCGGGACTCGATTTCGTTTTAAGAACTATGATTCATAAACAGCTAGCGATTCAATCAACTAGTATGATGCATCAAAATACGTGGTAAATTGACGTACGACTTGTAAATTGACGTGCTTGTAAATCGTAATTCTTACAACTCCAGCAAGCTGCCTTGGCAAGGTTAGCTGCCTTTCCAGTACTCTTTTAGGTATATTTTGAATCTAAAATATATCCGAGTGACAATTCTTACATTTGTACTTTATTTCTAGTTTACAAGTACTAAAGCACCTTCCCTTTCCTCTGCCAACTCCAACTTTAGATAGCTTCTAATAGTTTGTTGAGGTTACTAAAGAAACCGCAATACATATTGAAAAAGTGAACAGTTGGCAACTTTACTAGAGAGAGTTGAGAGACTTCGGCGATGATCTTGTTTCACAGACTGAACGTTCGTGGAAGGAATTTTCTTTGAAACTTTATGGTTTATTTACGTCTGGCACAATTCGATATAAGGGCTTTTAGGTCTAAATTAAAAATGCTTGTTGCTGGGCCTATTTGAATGAAGAATATATTTTGATTTTGACTATAATGTACTTTTGTATGTATATTTTTAAGGGGCTTTGTAGCGTGCGATTCACTATAAAATAAACTGTTAATTTTGTAGAAGCTTATATGCTTACACAATTATGTAAATTTAAGCTCATTATGCAGATTACAGTACGTGCGAAGTACAAAGTAATTGATATTCGCACTTAATAAAAAGCGCTGCTTACAAATGCGTGGCTAGACAACAGTTCCGCATATCTTTGGTTTCGTATCTATTATTCAAAAGCCGATGAGGCGTGGTTTGCATATAACATGGTATGGTAAACTGCGTGCAGTCGTGCTTGGTCTAGCCCTATATCAACGGATGCAAAAAGATTGGCTTTTTGTGATGCGTGTACCGTAGCGTCCGTAGCCAATGCAGTCGGTAAAGGCACCTGCAATATCTTCCATAACAATGCTCGCAAACGTATTCGTCTGACACAATCTTACGAGTCATGCATCCGCGGTAATTGGACGAGAGGGGCATGCTATCTAATAGACTGTTCCATTCCACGTATAGTTAAACCCGAGGAATACTGAGAAATACTACTTAAGTGTTCGAGAATGTTGCGATGATTAATTTCCACTAAGCTGGAAGATGTTTGCGTAAGTTTCGTTAAGAAGGGTTTGTAGCTCTACGCCCTCCTGTCTTAAGAGTAGCCGTTGAAGGAGCTAAGGTTTTCATCACACTATATAAATATAAGGAATTTAAACAGAAATACATGTCTCTACTTTGGGAGTAGTACTCAATAACATTGCCATTTAGAGCATTATTCATTAAACTGTAATTCAATAGAACTTGCTAACTATGTAAACAAAGGTTACTAGTAAATTGACATTTAGTGTCAATTTTAGTATGGCGGTTTGTTTACATAGTTAGCAAGTTCTATTGAATGACAGTTTACAGGCTAGCATGCATCGAGCCCAACATGGCCCAAGGTGCGGTTTGAAGACCGTCGAGAAAGAAAAGAATATTTTTTTACGATAAAATACAATCTTAAAATTAATTTTAGGTACGTTTTAATGCCGATCATTCTACTAAGTATTGTACATAGTTGTACATTGTATATTGAAAAATTAAGTTTGAATACCGTTTACTTATTTCACCAAGCCCATCCCTCGTAATGAGAATCAATGCATGGCGCTCGCGTAATATTGTGATTTGTGATGCAGCCAGCGCCCGCGCCGATTTGCATCCGACGAGGGTGCTGGCACCGGCGTCGACATTATCTGACCAAATATGAACTTTAGTACTAAAGAGATAAGGTCTAGCAATGGCGAGTTGCTGTGTGAAGAGGGTCCTAGCTGCATGTGAGTGTATATCGTGAGGGTACTGTGAGTGTGTGTGTGTGTGGAAATTGATTGTGCATCAGGGGTGGCGCGTGGCGACGGCAGATTTAACTTGTCTCGGCGCCGCGGAGAAGGGCGGTCGCCCACCAGCGATAGTTACATTAAGGATGAGCTGAACAAAATTCTTGTCATTTTTTTATAAACATAATATACTGTACTTTGCAAGCGTCTTGCTTCAACACCTATAACTATGATTTATCACTCAGACCACAAAAGTTTAACACTTAGACTTAATGTAGTAAGCAGAATTTTGATTATTCTAATACGAGTAAGCTTTTACCTGAAGGAGGTCCATATAATATAAGTTACTTAGCTAATTTTTGTTTTAAATAATATTAATAGTTAATGAATTCAATTATTACATGAAAATCTATTGTTTATATTCAACTTCTGCACGACATTCAAAATTACTATTATTTATCTTACTATTATTGACGACCGGTCTGGCCTAGTGACCCTGCCTGTGAAGCCGCGGTCCTGGGTTCGAAATGTTCGAATCCCAGTAAGAGCATTTATTTGTGTGATGAGCTCAGATATTTGTTCCTGAGTAATGGTTGTTTTCTATGTAAGTATTTAAGTATTTGTATATTATATATATCGTTGTCAAAGTACCCACAACACAAGCTTTCTTGAGCTTACCGTGGGACTTAGTCAATTTGTGTAGTAATGTCCTATAATATTTATTTATTTATTTATCTTATGTTAATGATCTCCTAAATTGTATTAATTTGTAACTTATTATTTTCATGGAATAAACAAAGTTTTTTGTTATTATTATTTATTAATACCAGTCCCTGGGCCCCAGTGGGCCTTAGCCAAGATGACAATTGTTGTAAGACAACGCCAATCGAAACTGACCCATAATTATGAGTAAATAGGTACACAAAGGCATTCAGTATTTTATCGTTTACGTTCCGCTTGGCTAGTGCAGCATCAGTGGAAGAGGGCCTGCCCGCGCCCGCGGCGCGACCCGCGGTCCTTATACTTATTTAAAGCGGTGCCATCGCCACACAGAGGCATAGCTTTCACACCCCATTGTCAGATTAAACATTCTTCTCATTATTAAATTCGTTTGGCGTCGCGCGTCGTTTGCGTTTTCTTAATCTCGATCCCAATATCCGACGTCAATCTGACATATCTATTTGAATAAGTTTTTGAAAAAAATACTGATGTTGGATGCGTTTTAAGCATGTGTGAGTGAACGTATTAATGTATGCATGTATGTGTCAAATTCAGTCGCAAATAAATCTTCAAACAGTCCACACGTCTATCTCTAAGAAAAATCCCTACATACAAATATCAACCTTATTACAAAGAACATTTGGTCGACATCGAACCGGAGGAGGAACCAGATAAGCGAAGTCCAGCCGGCCGGCGAGAACAATAGAGGACCGCATTCCTGAGCCTATAGTTGCTATCTGCAGTTGCAAGTTATAAGGAAATTATGACAAATTAAATAAAGTGAAGATTATTAAGTTGTGTTATCGTGTTGTTTACGTGAATGAACAAGTAAATACTGCAATATGAGTACTAACGTACAGTTAATTCGTGTTTTGGAGGATACAGCATTATTATTGAAGAAAACTGAAACTAATTTGAAGAAATGTCCCAAACAACGTTTAACCAAAGGCTACTTAGAATCTCGAGCACAGTGTATCGACGCTTATTGGAAAACATTTACATCGGCGCATAAACAGCTGGTACAGAATACTACAATGCAGGAGCGCGGCGAGATGCAGTACTTTCTTAAGGAAGATTATTACGTCGTGGAGGAGTTATACCTATGTTTACAAGGTGATATCAAGGACGCGCTCGCTGTTGCCGCTCTCACACATGTTCAAGGAACAAGTTCGCTGGATATCACGATGTTCGAAGCTGTGCAACAACATGTCAAGTTACCTGCTATTGTTTTACCTGTGTTTTCGAATAACTATGAAGAGTGGCCGACGTTTCACGACTTGTTTACGTCGTTAGTACATAACAACACGAGTCTTAGTAAGGTTCAGAAACTGCACTATTTAAAGTCAAGTATCGCCGGTGAAGCCGCTGCCTTATTGAAGCATGTTACGATTACAGAACAAAATTATGAGTTAGCCTGGGAGACTTTAAAGCAAAGGTATGGTAATAAGAGGTTAATTGTGAACTCCCTTTTGAAGAGATTGTTTAATCAAAAGAAGACTACTACGCAAACATCTACTCAAATAAAACATCTACTGGACACTACGACGCAATGTTTGAATGATTTACAAAATCTTCAAGTGAATATTAACGAGTGGGATCCGTTCATAATATACCTGGTAGTGAACCGACTCGACAACGAAACTCATAAGGATTGGGAGGAACATGCCTACAGTTTAAGTGCGGACCAGTTGCCCAAGTGGACTGATTTAAAGAAATATCTCGAGTCGAAGTTTCGCACGTTAGAACTAGTTAACCCTGTCACGGCTACCGTACCTAAAGAAGCAAAATCAATTAAGGAGAAGTCTTACCATGTAACAATACCATCGAAAAGCTGTGTTTTATGTAGGGATGAACACACTTTATGTCACTGTCAAGAGTTCACGAAAATGTCACCTGTGGAGAGAATTGACTATGTGAAGAAAACTAAATTATGCTTCAACTGTCTTCTTCCTGGACATTCTGCATCACGATGTCGTCTTTCCTTTTCATGTCGTATATGCAAAAAGAGGCATCACACCATGATACACCAAGAGCAGAATAAGGAGTCAGTGAAAACTCAAGCTCACCACAGTCAGCTTACACACCACGAAGAAGACCCGCAGAACGATGAAGAAGTAGAAGTGGTGGAAATTTCGTGTAACTTTGCCTGCAAGAAATCCAAAGGCCTGCTAGCGACGGCAATGATATCCATTAGGGACGACGAAGGTCACGTGACTCCCCTTCGTTGTTTAATTGATCCAGGGTCAGAGTCAAGCTTTTTAAGCGAACGCGCAGCACAAGCTCTGCGAGTCAAGAGGTCACCTGTGAGAGGAACTGTTACCGGTGTCGGCGACCTCCAGATCAAGATCAACAGCGCAGCACATGTTCAAATATTGTCAAATCAAGATGACAGTTTCCAGCTAGATGTCAAGGCTTATATAATGCCCTCAAAGCTCACATCACAACTACCATCAAGGAAGATAAAGTATGACCCACAAGTCTGGTCACACATACAAGGACTCACTCTGGCTGATCCTAAGTTCCACCAGCCAGGGCGAGTAGACATGCTACTTGGTGTAAAAGTGTATGCACAAATACTAGAAGGAAAGGTTAAGAAAGGTCCACCTGGCACTCCATGCGCTCAAGAAACAAGCCTAGGTTGGATAATATTCGGAGACGTAGAAGGCACAGCAGACACTTTACAAGAAACCATAGTTGTGATGCATCATCAGGTCGACGTAGACGACATGTTAAAGGCATTTTGGGAGATAGACACTACAGATACAAAGAAGAGTCTCACGAAAGAAGAAGAAAGGTGTGAAATGATTTACAAGGAGACGCATACAAGAAACGAAGAAGGAAGATACATAGTAACGTTACCATTCAAAAAAGAAGAAACACTATCTCCAAAAGGACATACAAGAGACATCGCCATGCTGAGACTGAAACAACAAGAAAGAAGATTCGAAAGGGATCCCAATCTGAAGAATGAGTATGTTAAAGCTATAGAAGAATACATGAAACTAAACTACATTGAAGAAGTTCCTGAAGAAGAAGTTAACAAGGAAGCAGTATACCTACCATATCACGCTGTGATTAAAGAAGAAAAAGAAACTACAAAGACTAGAATAGTCTTTAATGCTTCTTCTAAAGGCTCTAATGGCGTATCCCTGAACGACGAGCTCCTAATCGGTCCCCATTTACAAGAAGACATGCGAAATCTAGTCATGAGATGGCGCATGCGACGTGTAGCCATGATATCAGACATAAAGAAGATGTACTTACAGATTCTGATGAGCCCGAAGGATACCGATTTCCAGAGGATACTATGGCGTAAAAATACAAGCGATCCAGTTAAACACTACCGACTGCTTCGCGTGACTTTTGGCACTGCTTCTGCGCCTTATCTTGCTGTCAAGACGCTCCAACAAGTGGCAGAAGATGAAGGCAAGGAGTACCCGCTTGCATCGAA
This sequence comes from Cydia amplana, assembly GCF_948474715.1. Lineage (NCBI taxonomy): Eukaryota > Metazoa > Arthropoda > Insecta > Lepidoptera > Tortricidae > Cydia > Cydia amplana. The sequence goes on from NC_086074.1 coordinate 20,480,688, forward strand.
AACCATAAAAGAAGATTTTTTCATGGACGACCTGATGACCGGGTCAGACACCGTGCAAGAGGCTGTAGATGTTGCCAAGCAGATCACTGAAATATTGAAGAAGGGAGGGTTTGCACTCCAAAAATGGGCTTCCAATAGCACTGACTTCCTAAAAGAATTTGAACCTTCAGAGAGAAGTACGCATGTCAAGATCGATATCGAGCTAGGAGGTACAATCAAGGCCCTGGGACTGTGCTGGAATATGGGCGAAGATATCTTCCAGTACACTTTGAACTTAGCAGATCCACCTGAAGTCATCACGAAACGAAACATATTGGCTGACATTCAGCGACTTTTCGATCCATTGGGCTGGATATCTCCTGCGTTACTGCCTGCAAAGAGAATTATACAGAAACTTTGGCTCTCACATGTTGGCTGGGACCATGAAGTAAACGAAGAAATAAAGGAAGAATGGCTAAGTCTACGAAATGGATTAGAGGAAATTAAGAATATAAAGCTAGATAGGTGGATGAATACGACACAGGACTCGATGGAAGATGTCACTATACACGGCTTCTGCGATGCTTCTAATTATGCCTATGGCGCCGTGGCTTATCTTCGCGCTAAAACACAAGATGGAGAGTACAAGACGACTCTAATAGCAGCCAAAACAAGAATAGGACCTGTGAAGCCAATGAGCGTCCCAAGACTTGAACTGTGCGGAGCTGTTCTACTATCAAAACTGCTGAAACAAATAAGCGAAGCAACCCGAATACCTACCAGTAAGATGTACGCGTGGACAGACTCTACAATTGTGTTATCCTGGCTGCATGGAGATCCTGCAAGATGGCAAACATTCGTAAGAAATAGAGTGGTTGCCATACAAGACATTATACCAAACCAATGGTATCATGTTCGAACTACGGAGAACCCTGCTGACATTTCATCACGAGGTATGGCGTTAAGTGAACTGAAGAACTGCGACCTCTGGTGGCATGGACCGCAGTGGCTGAAACATAAGAACATACAATTAGAACATCCAATAATAGAAGAGACAGACCTGGAAATGAAAAAAGTAACAATACAGGTTAACCTAAATAGAGATGAAAATACAGAAGTTTATAAAACCTTACCTGAGAAGTTTGAAGACTATGATACTTTACCTGATTTACTGAAGTCCATCGTTTATGCCAGAAGATTCTTGACGTACCTAAAAGAGAAAAACACAAACACGGACAAGACAATAACAACACAAGAATTAGAGAAGGCACTACTAGTATGTACAAAGGCTGTGCAAGCAGAATATTTCAATGAAGACATAGAAAGCTTAAAAACAAGAAAAAGAGTAAGCACTAAGAGCAAATTAAGAACTTTAAACCCTTACCTTGACGAAAATGATATCCTCAGGGTGGCCGGTAGATTGTGCCATTCTGAGTTAGATGAAGAACGAAAGCATCCTATAATTTTATGCAAATGTCACTTTACATACCTCATCATGCACGACGCCCACCGAAGAACCTTACATGGGCGATATCAGCTGACCCTGAATTATATACGGTCAAAGTACTGGATCTTAAGAGTAAAGGGATTACTAACAACTTACCTCAGAAAATGCCTCAAATGTGCAAGACATAATGCTACTACTAGAGATCAGCTGATGGGAGATCTGCCAAAACAAAGAGTAACACCTGCTAAACCTTTTCTAAATAGCGGTGTTGATTTTGCCGGACCTTACCAAATTTTGATGTCTAAGGGTCGAGGTGCTAAAACATGTAAGGCCTACATAGCAATCTTCATATGCATGGCCACGAAGGCTATCCACCTCGAATTGGTGAGTGACCTAACATCCGAAGCATTCATCGGTTCTTTTCGAAGGTTCGTAGCACGGCGGGGCCGCTGTGCTCATATCTGGAGTGATCAAGGCCGTAACTTCGTTGGTGCTAGTAAAGAGCTCGCTGACGATTGGCAAGAGGCAAAACTTGAGTTTGACAGTGAAATTGCAGAAAAACTAGCCCTTGATGGCACGCAATGGCATTTTGTGCCAGCCTATAGCCCTACGTTCGGCGGATTATGGGAGGCTGGTGTCCGTTCAATGAAGTACCACCTGAAACGAATCCTTAACACACACCTAACCTATGAGGAAATGAGCACGATAATCTGCCAGATTGAATCTTCTTTAAACAGTAGACCTCTGTGTCCGATTGACGAGAAGAACATCGACAGCATGGACATGCTCACGCCAGGCCACTTCTTACTTACCGAAGCACCGATTAATGTCCCATCTCCATCTCTCAAGGACGCCAAAATAAGCAGTTTGAGCCGTTGGCGACACACTCAAAAATTAGTCAACGACTTTTGGCGGCAGTGGCTGCAAGAATATTTATGCCGGTTGCAACAGCGTCCCAAATGGCTTAAGAGACGAGAAGAGCTAGAGATTGGTCAAATAGTCGTGATCAAAAACGACCACTTACCACCTGGAAAATGGCAGCTTGGACGCATAGTAGATAAACACCCGGGCGCTGACAACTTAACCCGTGTATACAGTGTTAAAAGTGGTGACTCAATCATTAAAAGAACTATTACTAAATTGTGTCTTATGCCCGTTGATACAGAATCTTAATTTAGTTAATGCTCCAATTGAAATTAATTTTGCATGTAACTACTTATGTTTCAAGTCTTCTACTTTGTTTCTGTCACTAAAGCTTAGATAATTGTATAAATTTAGTAATTGAATTTTACCTTAATTGCTGACATGTTGTTGTATAATACTCTCTCATACTTGCTTTTCCTTACTATACATAGTGCTATAGTTTGTCAATGCAATTGCATGCATATAATGTAGTTTATCATACAATTTGTTATAGTAAATACTATGTACAATTTTGTAGATAAGTATCTATACCTATGTAGTTTAATAAAAGGTCGATGCCCTTTTGGTGGGCGGTATGTTGGATGCGTTTTAAGCATGTGTGAGTGAACGTATTAATGTATGCATGTATGTGTCAAATTCAGTCGCAAATAAATCTTCAAACAGTCCACACGTCTATCTCTAAGAAAAATCCCTACATACAAATATCAACCTTATTACAAAGAACAACTGACATATCTCAACTTGCTTTTATTACTAGCTAGGGTAGGTAGTAGGTAAGTGCAGAATTGGCATAGCAGTTATGACATATTTTCAAGTAAGTAATATTCACGGGGGCATGTTTCCGGAAAAGTAATAATTTTCACTTTCTCGGGCAATATATTGTATCTGAGCAGGCAGCAGGCAAGAGAGCCTTTGACAATAAAACCTTTGCGCTTTATATTCTATAAACATCCTGACATTGCTAAAAATATCAAACCAAGCGTTGGCGTGAAAATATATTGATATATTAATGTTTTTTTTTTGTATTACGTAACACAAGATAAATGCTCAATAAACCCTAAAAATTATGTTATTTTACCCGCCACGCTACTGAGCATAAATAATATACACAAGTGTATTCAGGCGTGACATTAATTAGCATGCTGATGTTGGAGCGACGCTTGAGGCTGCCATTATTATGAAATAAGCTTACATTATTGAAGGCACGTCCCGCGCAGGCGCTGACCAGCGCGTTCTAGCGTGTCCTCGTCGGAGCAGAACCTGCACACTGGTGCATTATTGAGATGTGGTCGGTCACCCACCAGTAGCGCAACAGATTACTATAGGGTGGCAAAGCGGGCAAAATGCCACAGGTCACTGGATCAAGAGTGGCTCAAATGACCTAAGTACATCTTAGTGTGGTTTTATTATTCTCTGTTGTTTTCCATAAAAAAATAACTGTAATATTACAATTATCACCACTTATCTCCATTGCTCTAAAAGCATCGAAACTCTGGGAAAGATGACACAAACCCTTCTAATTGGACTGTTTGTACAAACAATTGAACCGAAACCGTTTATGGTTCGACCGCAACACTTAATAATCTTTTAAAAAATGAACCAACTTCAAAAACCAGTAAATAATGCGATCAATTCACACGATCATTTCACTTAAAATACGTGAGTGACCCGTTTTAATATATTTAAACTTTAACTCCGTGAAAGTTCAAATCGAAGCTTTTATTTCTCAAACATGTAAACAGTAATTAAACTAAACTCAAACTCAAACAAAAGTGTATTCATACATTTTGAGACGTACCGAACCGATTACTTTTTATTATATTATACAACAGCTACCTATTATAAACGTCTTAGTCCATTGTTGCGTTCTCGGTGGTGCATGCACCCGATGCACCCTCACCCTAAAGTTCCGCTTTATAGAATGTAAAACTCGTAAAAAACATTGGCGCGCCGAGCGGTGCCGCCCATGGTGCTCATCTCAACTTACGCGAGGGCGATATAATTAATAGTTTCCATGCAAATGCGGCCAAGTGTGACCTGAGTAGTTGAAACGACTGTGAATAATTAAACTTATGAAGCTGATATGACGTTTTAGTTTTGTTTTTATTGGCGCGGATAGGGCACGTTGGGATGTTCTTCCCATCCTTACCAAATGCAGGACTGCAGTTAGTATTACACTCAAGGTCGGTTAAGATTACCTACTGTTATCTTGATTTTTCTTTATTACTAAAGAAAAATCCTTGAATCCTTTACAGGTTAATCAAATTTTTTTTAGTATGTACCTGCATATAGGTATGTAATTTAAAATTCGGTAATAAATGCTTTCATTTCATTTCAATAATCTTGAGTGCAATACAGTAAATCATACATGGTCAATTAGTAATGATTTTCTTATCTTAGAATATAATTATGTAATTTAAAGAGCAATTATTTTTCTACGAATAGTAAGAAATAAATAATAGATATTATTTCATATTTCGAGACAAAATACGTTCAAAGTTGAAATCACACTTTTCCACTGTGGTAAATACGCTTTTTCTTTATTTATAATTATTATTTATTGCACAAAATACAACAATCTACATGTTGCGACTCAAATGGCATGCGAGTAATGTTTTCGAATTCATGTGAAAGAGATAAAACATTTATCTGTCGTCATATTTTCCTCGTTTTGAATATCAAAGGGGTGGATAAAATACCGACTTATTATACATTTGAAAAGTGATAAATGATCTTAGAAAAAAAACTTTTACCCTATAATTCCAAAATAGATTGTTATTATTTTTAACTGCGGAATATTTTTTGTAAGAAATAATAAATAATTTACGTCATTACAGTAATGGACAAAGCTCGCTTCAAGATTAACGCAAAGTGGCAACAACAGTCAAATTATTAAAAGGCGCAGAATTTTCCCTGAAAAATTCCACGCAAATTGGCCCCGAAGGACAGGTTTTATCAACGTCACTGAACATCACACGGGAATTCTTTTTACGACGTTTTTACATTTAGTAACCGAATCTAAATTGTAAAGAACGCTTTATTTTCACCTGGCGATCCCACGTATGGATGTTTAAAATCACATACGTATTTATTTCGCAAGCACGCAAACAGGGCTGTTGTTTTCGGCTGAATCCAAGTAAGTATTTGCGCTTTAAAATGCTTGAAGATTATAATTATTTTAAATTATTCGCCGACGTCATACCTTATATTTGTGTTTGTATTTGTTCCTCTTCTTTTATTTATTTGTGTTGTCCTGGTTACATACTAAGTTAACAATAGTTCTTTATTTTCTGCAGTACTTGCGAGACTAATTGCTTGGAGCAATATGGCTTCGGTATAAAGCTGATCGCCTCGATGACCGATCTGAACTTGACAGGACTTCGTGTGTGGCGAATAGTTCATCCCCTTCCTCGGATGATACAGAAAAAAGTTTATCAAAACTCGGTTCAGTTTTGAGGACTTTCTATTCGGCAACAAGTTCATTCATTTTTTTACAGCCAGCTGGTTAGTACTGCTATATTACTTCGCATAATTGAAACTATGAAAAGTATGTAATAAAAACAAATTAAACACGTACAGTACTCCAATCCAGAAGCAATGTTCTCCGAGTGTACTTTAAACGTACAGAACATTAAAGTACACTCGGTGAACATTGCGTCCCTCAACAGCTGGTAAGGGTTCCACACCGTACTCGTACAAATCCGATTTAACATGCGAGCTCAAGCACCATAACTTATTAAACAGTGTTCAAGTGTCGGTCGGGAGACGATTGTGCATCGCTGCACCCGAGGACCGGGACCCGGGGACTGCCGCTGCCTTATTCACCCTCCATCCAGGCAAGGGTTAGGGTTAGACAGACATGATTCGTTTCAGCTTGTCAACACTTTTCATTTTCATTAGGAAACAGGAGGTGGTAAGAGTATTTATGTGTTTATCACAAATATTTGTTCCTGAGTTACTCGTCGGGTAAAAACGCTTCACATTTCCAACTAGCAAAATTTAGGTAACGATCTTGTTTCATCCTTAATTAAAATGGATGTAGCCCAAGATACATCTACAACTTTAGACGTATAGTTCCTGAAGCCATCACCGTGTTAACATCACTTATTATTCACTCTGCGACAAGCTACGCCACTTACCAACTTTAATGAGTTAACTTCGGATAATTATGCAGGCGCCTTGATGCCGGGGGTTGGATCAACTGCTCATTGCTAATATTATTCAAAGCGAAGATTACGGCATTTCATCGTGAAAAAGTAGCAAAAGAAAGTGTTGTTAATTAAGACAGTCATACATGAAACGACTTAACTAGGAGAGTGTTACTTAAACGCTTGAGTAGAGTTTCTAGGATTGTATTAGTATGCTGCGAACATACGAGCTTTTGACACTCATTCATATATTTCATATTTATTGTCATATTCGTAATACTTGTCATGCATGCACAGCAACACACTTCGTTTTTGAAACAAATGTTTGAAATTCATTTAGAAAGATAAACATCTACTTGCATGTATAGTGAGCTGCATGCTGCAGCTGCAAGTAGCCATGTACATGGCCACCATTATTAACAAATTACATTCATATTGTGCCCTTGCAATATTGCTCGCTATAGGTACGTTACTCCAAAGTTAAACACGTCCAAAATGTCATTATTTCGAACATTTCAGTTAAGGGAAGTGAAGCGGCAATAAGTAAACAATCAACTATGTATTTCGTGCCCGAGGCGATACACGCGCCACGCCGCGCCGCCCGCACCGTAGGGAAATTCAATCAGGGCACTTTCCCCGCGCGGGGCAACTCCATTGTCCACCAATACGGCGGCACATCCTGCCGACTTCAATGGAACTACTATTGATTCAATGCCCAATTGAGTATAAGCCCACTAACAAATGCAGCGACACAGATCGAATAATAAGATTTAAAATTCAGTTAAGACTTCCTTGAATGGGAGAGAGTTTTTTGTCACGAGCAGCTGGCGGGCTGGTTGGTACACATTTAATTTGGCGCTCCATAATACCTCTACAAACATATGTAACTAAAAATCATAATTAAAATAAAGGGATAATTATGTAGTAGGTATTAATTAGTCGGGGCAGAAATTTCGATAGTGGTATAATAGTCAAGACAATGGTAAATATCAACTTGTAAGAAATATCTAACAAGAAGCCCATCACCAAGTAGAGCAAATATTACTTAAGTTGCCATCGAATATAAAATACTTAATGCAAATATCAATTAATATTATATTGTTGTCTAGAGTCTAGCTAGTGGACGGTTTGAGGTAAACATACAGAGAGAACTCCCCGATGAAATACGAAATATGTAATGTGATTTGCATAATTTAGGAGCTTCTAATCCAGGCGAGGGCAGCGCCCGGCCGGCCCCCGCGACACGTGTATATCTTCACCTAGCAACACAATATTACTTAGATTTTATACAAAACCACATCTTAAGAATCTCACTCCAATATGTATTTGAAAGTATAACATTGTGAAATGCATTTGTTAAACTGATTGTTTTTAACGATGATCAGCGCTGACTTTATGGTCATGGATAAGTTTTTTGTCAATAATTTCATTTTTTATACAAACTTTTATCGCTGACTGTATTTTTCTTTAAACAAGCAACTAATACTCATGCATTTCTCTTAGACAATCATATTATTTTTTTGTTTATTAAATATGTATTTTCAATTTCAATTTCAATCATTTATTTCAGACATAAAAGCCCATATCATTTGTTAGTAATACAATAGAAATTAATCTTAATATGCTAATGTTAGTAAGTACACATTAAATTAGAAATAAGTAATAATAATAATTACACAAAAACATCTTATTTAATATAGCATATTTGTTTAACTACTCGGATCAAGAGGAATAATCAAAAAATCCGTCTCCATCGCGCGTCGTCGTTGATCGGGTTCCACCCTTATGATAGAGTTACAATGTAAAGGCTTTGTCTGTGAACGTCTCGATAAGGGTGCATTATGAATCTTCTCAGCAGAAAAAGGATGTAACGCCTTACGAGATTGATATGCTGTTACTGTCATCACGATCTACAAGGACTACAAGTTTTACTGCACTTCGAGAATGGACCGTTACTGGTAATAGTCGGGTTATCAGCGAACTCTATCTATCATAATCATGGCGATTTATGGCAACCACGGTACAATACAGATGTTCTTGTATCACACAGACTCTTATGACTATATTATGAATATGTATCAAAATTAATCATCAGCATGCTAATGGTGCGTTCCTTTGCCAGTATTTTCTATTTGCCTACTTAATGACCCTGAAATCCTGATAATCCTGGTTTTATATTACATAATACATATATGAATGAAAATGAAAATAGAAATATACGCAATCAACCATTATAACATTTGGTAGGTATATGTATATAAATATTGTATTCATGATTATACATAACTTAAAAAAAAAATTATGCGAAAACATGCATGCAATGGCCTCACATCTGCAACTTAGTTGCCCCAAAGAGGCCGGCAAGGAAGGAAGTGCAGCTTTCGCCGCCCGAAACGGCGCGGCGATGCTATCGCGAGAAGGCGTTGCACTTGCAAATGCAGCTACAAGACGACCGAACAGCCGCCCGAACCCGTAACCTGACCATTTGTAGATCTTGTATCATTATAATAAGGGCTACGAAAGGCAAGTAGCTGTGTGGTACGACGATACACTCATACGCTTATATGTAGGAACAGAAGTATTACACTTAGGCCCACTTGCACCATCCCACTAACCCGGGGTTAAGCGGTTAAAGCGTTAACCTAGTATCAAATTGTACTGATAACCATACTAACTCCGTGTTTAACTGGTTAACCCCGGGTTAGTGGAATGGTGCAAGTGGGCCTTATACAATTTGATACAATAGGGCACAGGCACATGTAACATTGCGTACATGCACTATTTTATGTATCAACAATGGGATTTGCCTTCAATTGATCAATTGAGCTTTAATTCTACTTGAATTTGGGCTCAGTTGAATATCATTAGTAAATGTGATTAAATTATAACTTGAACTTGAATATGTAATACCTATTTGCTTTGCCTAATTAACCCGAATCATTCTAATTTTTGCAACCGGCGTCTGCGGATTGTAATCCCGTTAAATAGAAACCATCGGAATGGGCTTAAACAATAAAATGCTTTTAGAGACAACCTTGAGAGCGTTACGATTTCGCGTAAAACCAATGGCAGCTTTGATGTCGTGGAGTGCGCTGAATGACCCTAGCAATAACTAACTGTTGACATCTTTAAGGAATGGCGTCCGAAGGGTTAAAATTAAAAGGTGGTATTGCGGAATTCAAAATAGGGGTTTGAGAATAAAATATTACTTCTGTCTGCATAAGAGCTCTAATAAAGTATTGCCACGAAAACAACCTTTTGCGAGATAACGATTCACATCGGACTACCGAATCGTATACAAGCAAACTAAAAACTGCATTAAATATTTATCTCTTTTGCTTTAGATTGTGTCTTTATGTCAGTTTTACAACAGTCTTAAACATTAACAATCTTCCTGCCCAAGCATTTTCTACCTCTAGACGGATTAATTTTGTACTGGATGCTCGAGGAGCTGAAAGCATTAACAATGCAACATTTCTCCTCGAATCAGGGAAAAACATAGTCTGCGTCTTATGCATCTGGGAAATGGTGTGCCGACTTGCCGAGCGCTCAGACATCGTGCCGAGTCGAGTGGCGGGCAGACGCGCCGCGAGCAAGCGCCAAGCGAGTCATGGAGTCAATCAGCCAAGAATCTACTGCTGAACAAAGACTGGCCGTCGGTTAGTTACTTATTACTAATAAAACCACATCCATTCGCTCCCAGCAACCCTTATTAAGGTTCAGCTACCTTTTTAAACGCCGCCATGTGCAGTCTGTGGACACCCAGGACTTTGACCCAACTGTTTTTCTCCGGGCTATATGGCCTGGCCGACACCCCGATTCCTTGTATAAACTGGTGTACTTATCCTGAAGTCCAGGTTAGTAACAAATAACAACTCGCTAGCAACAACAGCAACTCACAATAGCGTTTTTACCGGGCGAATTCACTATGCCGTCGGCAGGCGGTCGGAATGTCGCCTCACAGCAGCACAGCACAGCAGTCATCCACGTGGACGATAAAACACCTATAAAACATGTACGTCGAATCAAGTGGCGCGACGCAGCTTTTATAGAACGGTTTTCACTCTACCGTAAGCTCACAAATTTATTTTGACCCCTTGGTTCGTAATTACTGTGCGTGATCAGAGATCAGGTTATACTGTAACAATGCAGGCGGATTTGTGAAAAGGAGCGCGGCACGAGTAGCGAGTAGAACAAAAATACTGAATCGTCATTCATCAGACAGTATTGGATGCAACTGCCGATGCCGACCAGTATGCATTTGTAGAAGGACAAAGCTTTTCAAAGCAATAAAAATTACGAATGCTTACATCGGAAATTATACCTATGTTAGTTTAGTTTATTTATTTCATAATGATAAATTACAGTATAAATTATTCTTGCGCTAATCTATATGAATTTACATTATGGTCGTCAATAATGTAGCATGCAAACGTATAATTATAAAATGTCAACAATGATAATCAAAAAACAATACAAACTATTAACACTAACCATTTATAAGATAAGTTCAGAAATTTCAGAATAAATAAATAACAGAATACATTAGTCAGTGTTAGTTAGACAGTGAAACAGGATTACCTATGTCCTATTCAATAAATTGAGGTATCCAGACATGATTTAGAACTAATAATTGTTGAAGTATAACGCTGGCCATTTTTAGAATCTAGTTTAAATTTTAATATGTCTAGGCCTGTGTTTGTTTTACTTGTCACTCGGCAACAATTTTCTCATTGTAAACATTATGTCACATGTAATTTTATAATAATATACATTAAATATTTCACTTCTATCCAACTGTGTTTACCATCGACTCCGCATACTAATAATAGGTTATGTGCTACATGTGAAGTGTAAAATATTTTGTGAAAATATTATTATATAACTCGAAATATGGATGAGTATACTAATTCGAAAGTTACTTTGGAAAAGCTGAAAGGTACCATTAACTATCGCGATTGGGCATTCCAGATAGAGAATATACTCGTATTCGAGGATCTATGGCAATGCATTACGGGAAAACCAGAAACCGGAGGTGAGAACGACGCTACCAAATTAGCTCGTAAAGAGGAGAGGGCTCGAGCGAGGCTTTGTTTGAGCGTGGAAAAATCGTGCTATCCTCACATCACGCAGGCGAAAACTGCTAAAGATGTGTGGAATGCCTTGAAGAAGGCGTACGATGACACCGGGTTGCACAGGAGATTGTCGTGTCTGCGAACTTTATGCTCCATTAAGCTGGAACAGTTCGATAGCATGGAGATTTATGTCAACGAGATCTTGTCACTTGCTGAACAACTGAGTAGCATGAAGAAACCTCTTGATGATGAATTTCTGGCTGCTATTATGCTTCAAGGGTTACCTCAAGACTATGAGCCAATGATAATGGCTCTGGAGCATTCTAGTATAGATATAACTACAGATATGGTAAAAACAAAACTTCTTCAAGATAAGAGATGGAAAGGGAGCGTCGCTGGTGGTAGCAATAGCGATGGCTGCTTATTTACAAGGAATCGTAGTAATGAAAAAGCTAGCTTCCGAGGCCAGAAGAAAAATGCCTCAAGTACATCAAAACACGCTAGTACCTCGTCAAGTACGAACAAGTTGTGGTGTTGGAAGTGTCGTTCTAAAGGACATACCAAGAAGGATTGTCCTCAATCGGACCGTAATGGAGCGATGACGACTTCTATGGTGCTGTCTGCACTTAACACGGACAGTTCGTGGATTATTGATTCTGGAGCGACAGATAATATGTCAGGACGCCAAGAATGGTTTCAAGCTCTTGATGAGTCGTCGACTAAGGAGGTGTGTGTTGCTAACGGTAAGAAGTTAGAAGTGAATGGGAAAGGTGACGTACATTTTACGGTTAACTCTCGTGGACAAACGATAGATACAACTTTGAAAGATGTAATGCTTGTACCTGACCTTACTGTTAATTTAATATCTGTGTCTACTCTTGCTGAAAAGGGATTTAAATTTATTTTTGATAATAATGGATGTGACATACTTAAAGCTGGTAAAGTAGTTTTACATGCTAGGAAAATTGGGAGAGTTTACAGGCTTAATTCTGTGGGTAAAGTCAATCTGACAACGTCAGCTACGTCTAAGGATATGATGTTATGGCATCAACGTTTAGCTCATATAAATTTTGACAGCTTGGCATCACTTAGGAAGGTTGCTAATGACATTGACTTTCAGGTTACTACTCAGAAGAAAATTTGTGATGTGTGTCTTAAGGGTAAGCAATCCCGCGCTCCCTTTGTGACCGATCATAACAAACAGGTGGCCGAGGCGCGGCTGGCGCTCATTCACAGTGACGTCATGGGGCCGATGCCGACTACTTCTCTCGGAGGCAAGCGCTACGTCCTCACGTTCCTAGACGACTACTCCAGGAAGGTGTTCGCCTATCCCATTGCAAAGAAGAGTGAAGTGTGTAAGTACACTAAAGATTTTATTAGACTGGTAGAGAATCAGTGTAGTGCTAAAGTCAAGGTACTGAGAACAGATAATGGCTCTGAGTACGTAAATGCTGAGTTGACGGACTTCTTTAAGAAGAAAGGCATTGTACATCAGCTGACGGTACCCTATTCTAGTCAGCAGAATGGATCCGCGGAGCGCCTGAATCGTTCTTTACTTGACAAGGTCAGATGTCTACTGTATAACGCAAATCTCGATGACAAGATGTGGGCAGAGGCTGTAAACACAGCGGCGTTTCTGATCAACAGATCGCCAAGCTCGAGACTTTCTGGTAGGTTACCTGAAGAGGTATGGAGTGGTAAGAAAGTGAGCCTTAAAAATCTGCGTGTCTTTGGTTGCGAGGCATTTGCTCATGTAGATGACTGTAAACGTAAAAAGTTAGACCCCAAAAGTAGAAGGCTAATCTTTTTAGGTTACTATGATAACGTGAAAGGATATCGTTTGTTCAATCCTGATGATAATAAGATCGTTGTGTCACGTGATGTGGTGTTCAACGAATCTGTGTTTCCAGGGAGACATTCTAAAATAGGGCCAAAACGTGTGTTTGAACCTATTTATCTTACAGGAGGTGATAATGAGAGGGAGATGCTGGAGACTACGTCGGTTGAGGCGGAGCCAGAGTACCCGTTGGCTGAGTCGTCAGATCATCCACTTGAGGCGGAGCCAGAGTACCTGTTGGCTGAGTCATCAGATCATCCTCTTGAGGCGGAGCCAGATAAAGTTCCTGCCGAATCACCAAATCATCCTGTTGAGTTGGAGTGTGAACGCGAGGCTAGTGAAGATTCGGTAAGATTGCCTGAATTGGCTCCAGAGTCTACTGGTCAACGATATAACCTACGCCCACGTATGCCTAAGACAACTTGTAACATAACTAACGTGTGTAATGTGACAGAACCCATAGAGCCGCGTACTGTCAAAGAAGCTTTGAGTTGTGAAGATAAAGAGTTATGGCAGAAGGCCATGAAAGAGGAAATTGATTCTTTTGTCTTACACGGAGCTTGGGAACTTACTGATAAACCGGTTGATAAGAACGTCGTTAAAAATAAGTGGATTTTTACCCTTAAACGAGACTCAGATGGGAACATTACACGTTATAAGGCAAGGTTGGTAGCTAAAGGCTTTACTCAAAAATATGGTGAAGATTTCCAAGAAACTTTTTCGCCGGTCGTTCGTCACTGTTCTATAAGATTGTTGTTATCTCTGGCTGTGGAAATGAATCTTAAGATTGATCATTTAGACGTGCAGACAGCATTCCTGAATGGAGATTTGCAGGAGGAGATCTTTATGCAACAACCGGAAGGTTTCATATGTCCTGGCAATGAGAACAAAGTATATAGATTACGAAAGGCTGTTTATGGGTTGAAGCAAGCATCGCGATCCTGGTACCAAAAGGTAAAACATGTCTTACTTTCTTTGGGATACAGACAGTGTAAACAAGAGGACTGCATCTTCACTAAGAGATCAGGTGAGTCGATTGTTTTTATCGCTCTGTATGTTGACGATTTTTTCGTGTTTTATAATGACAAACGTCTGGCTGAGACGTTAAAAAGTTCTTTGTCAAAGGTTTTTAAACTCAAAGACTTAGGCCCGGTACGAAACATGTTAGGTATAAAGGTAGAACGTGATGCAACTTCCATCAAACTAAGTCAGGAAAAGCGGATTGACAATATGTTAGATCGTTTTGGCATGACAGACAGATAAGCCTGTAAAGTCTCCCATGATAACTAATGTTAGTTCTGTCGTTGAGAGTTCTAATAATGCTACGAATAACATTGTAACGAAGTTTCCGTATCAAGAGTTGATTGGTAGTCTTATGTATTTATGCGTAACTACGCGACCTGACATTTCGTTTGCCGTGTCATTTTTAAGTAAATTTAACAGTTGTTATACGGAATTCCATTGGAATCAAGCCAAGCGTATACTGCGATATCTTAAAGGCACTAAGCAAAAGGCTTATCAGAAGTTGAATGTAGATCCCGTTCTTGAGGGTTATTCTGATGCAGATTGGGCGGCTGATCCTGATCGAAAGTCGTACACGGGGTATGTGTTTAAATACGCCGGTAATTCGGTATCTTGGGGTAGCTACAAACAGTCGTGCATATCGCTTTCGTCGACCGAGGCGGAGTATTGCAGCTTGAGCGAAGCGAGTAGAGAAGCGGTGTTCCTACAAGCTTTAATTAAGGAATTGTTAATGACGACTAGTTGTAAAATAGTAATGTATTGTGATAATCAATCTGCTATACAGCTTGCTACCAATCACACTCATCACAGACGGAGCAAGCATATAGAAATAAGATTTCATTACGTTAGAGATATGATAGATAGGTTTAACGTTGAAATTGTATACATCCCTACGGGTGAAATGTTAGCAGATGTGTTCACTAAGCCCCTGGGCTGTGTCAAGCACGAGGTGTTCACTCGTCAGCTTGGTGTGGCATGAAGCCATGATTATGCCCACGTTATGGGGGGGTGTTGAAGTATAACGCTGGCCATTTTTAGAATCTAGTTTAAATTTTAATATGTCTAGGCCTGTGTTTGTTTTACTTGTCACTCGGCAACAATTTTCTCATTGTAAACATTATGTCACATGTAATTTTATAATAATATACATTAAATATTTCACTTCTATCCAACTGTGTTTACCATCGACTCCGCATACTAATAATAATAATACCAGCGTATGATCAACGAGTCATTTGTTTCTAAATTTCTCCCATTCATTCGTGTTACAAAATGGTTTTTGAAACGACAATAGGTACCTAACTACTTATTATGAACTTTTAATTCTTTAGCAAAATGGGTTAGCATGGCTTAAATTAGCCCTTTTATCCCTTAACGCCTACGCTAGATGGAACGGGTAACTTGTTTAAGAGTGTAGAGCGCTAAATACGCGCACAAAGGATGGCAAAGAGGCGGGTTATGACAGGAAGATTGAATTAGCTGCAAGTTCTCAAGGGACCCGGGGAGATTGCAGCAGCCATAAGGCCCTCTTCATGGAGCAGCTCTGCGACTAGATAAGATAAGATAAAAGATAAAAGATAGTTTATTCAAGTAGGCATAATTACAATGCGCTTATGAACGTCAAATTACACTATGTGATAAAATACTCTTTTGTTTCCAACATTCTTACTAACTTTTACATACTCGTAGCATGTGAATTTTTCTCTTGTGAGTATGAATAAAGCCATAAGGTAGCGAAACTCTCTCATTTATTTATTTACCAGCTAAACTTTTCTGTTACAAGAGATTATTATCCATGCACGATACAACTTTAATGAATTCTTGTAAAAGATTAACTTAGAACAGTTAGAACTCCTACTGAACTCCTTATTTTAATAGATTACCTTTATAAGAATCACGAGCTCTTTCAATCCTAATAGAAGAAAAAGAGTCTCCAAAACTTTCCATAATTTTTTTGTTCCATCCACTCCGTTACCATGATACAAAGTGTATGAAAAATGGCAACGGAATGGAAACAAAATCTTGGAACACTTTTTTCTACCTACCTACTATCAAGAGCTCGTGATTCTAGGTAGAAATTAGGTATTCCAATCCGGTCGGTGGGGCTATTCGTTCCATTTCTATTTAGATTTATTCGACTATTACGCGTCGAGCCAAGGTGAGACGAATCATTTGAGCCCGCTCCGTGGCCGCCCGACGATAAACGACAAGCCCGCCTAAATCCTTGGTGATTTAAATGGGTTTGCCTTGCCCAAAAACTACAATATAAGAACTGTCGTTACACGGTAGTCTATTATATGCCTAGGGCTGCTTTTCCACTGAGGCAGAGATAAGCGGAGAGGACACGTGCGGGAATCAACCAATATCATCGGTTGTAGGTAATTCACATCTCCTCTCCGCTCCCCTGGATTACAACCAATGCTATTGGTTGATTCCCGCAAGTCACCCTTCATCTCCGCCTCAGTGGAAAGGCAGGCTAAGCTCAGGAGTCGGCAGCCGCGGCACGCGAGACGTGTGTCGTACACGTATTTGGAGTTAACGTAGAAATAACACACTTGGCACTTTAGACCGTACCGTAACCGCAACGTTTGCGGTTCTTTGATATTTATAAAAGTAATCTTTATATATAAAGAGTTAAGTTAACCTCGAGTTTCGAATAGATACTTAACAAGTTCATGGCTCTTAAACGGCCAATAATTACAACAATCAGTTTTCAGGCGCCAGCAACGCCATTACTACATTTACTACAGTGGCTTCCTTCCAATCGCTTCACGTGCCAGAGCAGCAAGAAAGCTCAAATAAACCAGAGTCCTTCCCAACTACAGGTAATTGTCATAGATCTGAAGGCCACGTTATATTGGGGCTACGGAACTCAACTGGCGGAAGCGAACGGAATACTCGGCCAGTGCGTGGAGTTAGAGTTAAGCGATACCTATTTGCAAAGCGATTTCCAATCTCCGCAGCCAGTTTAATGGGCTAGGCTGGCGTGCACTGATAGACAGTTATTTCATTAGCAACTTATCTATCGTCACGTGACCCAGGGTGTTTTCATACTGCGGATCCGATCAAACATTTGTAATAATGTCATCGTTACGATTTAACCGATGATGAAATATTGAAGCAGTCATGTCGCCAAATGCCATGTGTAATTCATTGATAGCGTCCCTAAGCTCTATCCTCACAGACATATCAATCTGTCTGAGGAAATTATTTCTGTTTGCTCTCGTTGATATCCATCCGAACCGTCATCAGCATCACGGTTTGCACGGTGACGGTGACTGACTTAGTGTCACGTTGGTAAGTTCAACAACTCATTCTAACTACTTGTGTTAACTGTCAAACTTGTTTACCAATAAATCGTGAATGTTAAGAGCAGTTTCAGCAACAGATTAAGGCGAGACGCGACACCGCGGTCGTTCACTCCGACTGCGACTGCGAGCTGTCCGTGTCCACGCATTCCACGCGGACACTAACGAATCGCACGCGCCATTCAGAGGGCCTACCGCGAAAAACGAACATCGCAATTTCATTATCTGTCACTCTATTACTCTTGCGTATTCCAACTATAGCTCGATAGAAAGGCAGACAAAGAAACTTCGATGTTCGTTTTTCGAGGTAGGGCCGCAGAGCTGTCCCTTGGCTATAAGTGCGAGATATGTTCGCATCAACATTAGAAACAAAAACTTCGTTTCTAGAAGTAGGTATGTACATACTTTCTTACATTACTTATATACTTATTCCCCCTTCATAATCTTCGTGCGACTTAAGAATAGCCGTGGACTCATGAAAGTTTGGTGATTGAAAAACTCCAGCTCAATATGAAGAATTTGGTAATAAAGTTTTTTTTATTACATCGTTCCCGCTCCGCCAGCTATTTCTTCAGCTAAACCTTCCTTATTCAGAATGCAATTTTTATTCTAAAGTAACTAAACCTTGCGCATCTGAAAAGCTTCAGACCCTGCTCGACCACCGTACATTTAATCAATTTTGCTCATCTTTGTTATTACGTTTTTATACTGAATTTAACGAACTGATTAATGTAAAAAAAGGCGTTCTGTATAATAATAATTGTGCTGTTTTTCTTAATAAAAATATTTCACACATCATGTACATACCAACCTAACTATGTACCAGAAACTAGAACTGAAACTACTAATAGTAGTTTATGCAACAGTGATATAATAAGGGTTCTTAAAATTCAAGGGTCGAAGTTACAAAACGAGACGTAGTCGAGTTTTGTAAAAAAAGACCCGAGAATTTTAAGAACCAATTATGAGCTGTTGCATACATTACTTTTTCTATGACAGCAAAAAAAAAAAAAAAGAGTTATTATTAAAAAAAAAGAGTTATTATTAAAAAAAAAGTTATTATTAAAAAAAAGGGTTATTATTTAAAAAAAATTGAGTTATTATTTAAAAAAAAAAAGAGTTATTATTGTAAATGAAAACATACCTCTTTCAATCAAGATGATCGGAACTTGTATCTTTAAAAAAAATAAAGCAGTTGTATTATACTCATAAGATGACTGCTAGCAGTCATCTTATGAGCCTATAGACAAAGCATTCAAATGACATTGCTTTAGATATCACTGTCAGTCATTTAATTGACACATTTAAGTGCTGGAGTAGAAAAAAGTACTTACGTCATTAATTACTGATATTTATCACATATGGAATATTTCTGGAATAAATTAATTTCATTCATTTAAGAAATTAATAAATCATTTATTTCTGACCTGTCGCTGAATCCGCCACTTCAGTTCGACGGTGTGCGAGCGACGACGCGGCTGATGGGCGGGAATCGCGGCTCTCCACAGACAAGACATCCTCTAGACTGAGCATAGTAACGCTACCCCCTCTGCCACTATATACGGTAGTTTTACTCCATCTTCGAGTCAAAGTGTCAGAATCCCGTGCCGTGATTGGTCCGTGTCTTTGAACGGACCAATCACGGCACGGGATTCGCTCACCTCGTCCCCCCGCACCCCCGTATTTTTGGCAGCATCGGTTTCATGAAATAATTGCTCTAAACTCCGTCTAGAGGATTCCTAGTCTATGGGGCTCTCCTACATTTTTTGAGAACTTCTTTATAAAGTGTAGAGTCGGACCAAGCTAACTCTGCATGGCGTTTGCAATGACAAAGTGTAAACATGTCATCATTAATGTCAAATTTGAATGAGAATATTCATTTCATCATTCAAAACAATGCAAAGTCAGCTTAGACGGACTCTATAGGTATTAGTACGGCAACTTCAGCATGGTCATCGACCCTGCGTCCGCGATCAAGAGCGGCGCACACGCCGACGCCGGCGCCGCGTCAGCTGCCAGACATATATGTCAAATGTGTGATACGACATGACAGCCCGACAACACACGTATTTTACACGCTTATATCTAATAGGAGCGAGCGTAAATGGGTAAAAACGAACAATTTTAGGCTTTACGATTATTTCTATCAAAAATTCTTAATTTTATATTTAGATAGTCCTATCGACACCACTAAATTGAAGCGAAAATTACATATATGTACTCGTATTACCGTACCACTTTACGTGGAAGGTGTTTGAGAGTTCATAAAAAAAAATACTATGACAAATATATATTATAGTATAGGTATGACAAAATACAGCTTTATATCACCAATGGTCACTGGACGGACGCTTCTAGCAGAAATTATAATTATAATTTTATTTAACAAGCAGAAACGTCTGCGAACGATGCTATTAAGCTTAGAATAAATTTAAAAGTGGAAAAATTACTGTCTTGGGTCAGACTTGAACTCACAGCCTCTGGATCGATACTCCAGCGCTTTGCCATCTCAGCCACCAAGAACTCATCCATAGCCAACAAATCTTTCCACCATAAGCAAATCTATTTAATAGCATGGTTCGCAGACGTTTCTGCTTGTTAAATAAAATTAGTATGGGTAGCACATCGTAACTGGTGAATTTCCAATATGACTTGGAACTCCGGTAGCCGTTTAAGAAGTGTAACGCTCTTACGGTAGATGTCGCTAGGGTCCCCTTGACCCATAATATGGTGGAAAGATTTGCTGGCTATGGATGAGGTCTTGATGGCTCAGATGGCAGAGCGATGGAGTATCGATCCAGAGGCCGTGAGTTCAAGTCTCACCCAAGACAGTAATTTTTCCACTTTTAAAATTATAATTATAGTATATGCAGTCAAGATGATTCCGCAAAAAACATCCTGCATCCTGTTTAATTTATATTCCAAAATCACTGAATTTATCGACGAATCTTAACGAAATACATCTGCTATCAAACCGCAATAAAAACATCGGTCGTCCAATTCAACATGTGGTTCTCGGATCCGTGTACGTCGGTCCGTGTTCGTGTTTACGCTAGATTTGGGCGGTATTTGTTTCGTAACGGCCCAGTTTACTTGGTAAATAAATATTCATAATCTATTTATGAAGCCGCGGCCGTTTAACCCACTTTAATGGCCGACAAAGCTGCCAAACTGTCGGAAAATACAAAGACCAAAGCTTTTAACTGATTTCTTAACCGATCCGGATCGTATTGCTGTCGCCGCGCCGATATGAAAAATTCTAAATATTTTAAATTTTTACCACCTTATATTATACATTTTATAACGCTTTTAACAACCGGTAAGAACATCTGACGTCTAATATATATGATTTTATTTTTCTAAGTTATATTTAATTTCAAAAAAAATTGCTAACGTGCGACGACAATTTTCTGATGCTACTTCCTGCTACTACTATATACCGTCTTCCACATCGATTTCGATGGCAGCGACCCCAATATGGAGGATTTTTTTCTCTTATATACCTAGTGTTAACGCCTCGTCTTTGCTCGGGAATCTTCGGGAGCCGTCGCCGACGCAACGCATGGTGCGGGGCGCGGAGAAGCGGGGCCGGCAGCGGCCATTCTCTCAGCAATCTTGCGACGGACGGTCGTGCCCGTCCGCTTACCACTAGTGATATTCTACCACCTATGTATCACCAAAGTACTTAATTATACGTGCATGTATTGGACTACGAGTGTCATTTTAACTCACCTCATCCACGACCCCAAGATCTTCTCGTCCACCCCTACATGCGTGGACATGTGGCGACCGTGACATTTCTTCAAAATCAAACGGTCATGAGGCGACCGTTGGAGTTCGAGCGACTGTAATGGCGACTGCCGAGAAATAACGGACTGCACAAGAACAAAGAAACTGGAATTGCTGCCGTGGCGCTTTGGATTCTACAACACTACAAGTTGAATTAGACATCAAAAGTCAATGCCGATGTGAAGTAAGCCCGTTCCTTTTGTTCCCTAATTTTTATAGACTTCTGTTTGCTATAAATTAGTGCTAGCCTACTTGCAAACGTCGGGTTATGTATCTAGCTTTATGCGTACTAGCCAATTTGCACTATTTTGAGCGCTAAGTTTTTTTGCTTGGTTTCCATATAGATCAATGCATTTAAAATTGCAAATAGAAGTAGTTTCATTCGGTAATTAGCTCGATAATGCTTGCCGGTTTTTTTTATGCACCGTTATTTCAACCTTATCGCCTCGTCATAGGTAAATGATTTCTATATAAATCAATAAGTTGCTCGTCTATTAAGTTTTATGCAATAACAATACGCTAGTAGTTATTATTTTAAAGTACGACAAAGTAAGTTAATGTTTAAAAAGTGTACGTTGTAGGTACCGTTATAAATAAATACCTACCGCTAATTTTGTTCTATGCCACGCTTGCTACTTCTATTCTTTATTGTGCATATAGATTTAATACATTTTATTTGCTTCGACTCATTAAAGGTGCATTTTAGTTGTTTATTTGCATTTAATAGGTAATTACGACTAGGGTTCAAAGTTCATTGAGGTGAATTCCTATGGTTCAAAGTCCGTTGTGGTAAATTCCAGTGTACATCGCTGCGCGCTGTTACCGGGAGCCTGTTGCTACGCGGTTTCCGGGCTATTCGCGAGTACGAGCGCTGTGGAGACGGGTTCGCCGGACGCGGCCGGTGCTGCTGGCGGGCTCGGCGGCAGCTGTGCTGGACTAGACGGCTGGATCGTGTTACCGGTTTGATTGCACCATTTTATTTACCTAGCTCATTGTTTGTTGTTTAAAATGGGTGAGGAATTAATTAGAAAATTAAATAGAAGGCGCGGTGGGCTTAAAAGTCAGTTGACCGTTTTTAAAGACTTTGTAAAAACAGTACAAGGGTCTGAGCACACGTCATTATTAATAAAGGAGCTGAGTTTGCGATTAGATGGACTTCGTAAATTAATGGTTGATTATGACGCCGTCCAAGTTCAACTTGAAGATATTTCCCCTAATTTAGACGAACAAATAGCGGAACGAACTCAAACCGAAAGTCTTTTCTATTCGCAAATTGCGTTAGCGCAAGATATAATTGATTCGTTTTCGGCAAAAAATAGTGTGGACAGTGGCTCAACTAAGTCGAGCTCTTGTAATGAAAAACATTCGTCAGTTCGTCTACCAGTAATAAATTTGCCGACGTTTGATGGAAATTACACGCGTTGGTTAGAATTTAAAGATTTATTTGAGTCATTGATAAATAACAACGAGTCTATTGCGCCGATAAATAAATTCCACTATTTAAGGAATTCGTTACAAGGAAGTGCTAGTTTAGCAATAAGGTCAATTGATTTTTCTACCAGCGGATACGAGCTTGCGTGGAAAACATTGTGTGAAAGATACGATAATAAAAATATATTAATAAATAATCATTTGAGTGCGATCGTAAATATTAATCCTATACAAAAGGAGTCTTTTAAGGCATTAAGGTATTTAATTGATACTGTTTCGAAAAATTTAAGTTCATTGGATACGTTAGGTATTTCAACTCAGGGTTGGGACCCGTTGGTGATTTTTTTGGTCTCGGCGAAGTTAGATCCCAAAACAAATGGAAAGTGGGAAGAGTATAAAGCCAATTTTTCGTGCCTACCCTCAGGTGCTTTAAATAAAAATTCTTCTGAAGTACCCACTTTAGAGCATTTTAAAGAGTTTTTACGTAATCGTGCTAATGTATTAGAAACGATGTTTTGCAGTCGGTCAAATCAGTCAAATGAAAGTAAACCTGTTTATAAGGAAAATAAAAATACCAAGTCTTTTGTTTCTTCTGGCGAGGGACCACGGATTAAACCGTGTTTGGTATGCGACCAGAACCATCATGTTTACCAGTGCACCAAGTTTAAGACTATGAGTCTGGAGGACAGGCTTGTTGAGGTTTCAAAACATAAACTTTGTAAAAATTGTCTACGCGCGGGACATGATGGTTCTCAATGCACTTTGAAAGGTTCCTGTCGCAGTTGCAAGAAAAAACACAATTCTCTCTTGCATTGCGACAGCGTCAGTAGTAATAATAATAATGTTGCTCCTACCGACTCTGTAAAAAATATTAACACTTCTGTTCACATGTCGACTGACGCTGACGCATCGGGTCAGGTTATGTTGTGCACGGCTCAAGTCGAAGTATATTGTCCTAAGAATAACACTACTTACGTCGCTCGTGCACTCTTAGACAATGGTAGTCAATCGTGTTTAATCTCAGAAAAATTTAAGCAAAAGTTAAAACTACCTACAAATAAAATTGAACCATTTGATATTACTGGGACCAATAAACAGAAAACGGAGATATCTGAACGTATCCAACTAAAAGTCAAGTCTCGCTTTAATTCTTACGAATTAGATGCTCATTTTTGGGTGGTTCCCGAAATCTCGGATGATGTGCCAAATGTGGCAATCGATATCGAAAAATTAGATTTGCCGTATGTTGAGCTAGCTGATCCGCTGTTCTATAAACCGGATCAGGTTGATATTTTGTTGTCAGGGGACAGATTTTTTAAAGTTCTTAAGCCAGATCAAATAGATCTAGGAGAAGGAAAACCTATGCTACAAGATACTAAGCTAGGATGGTTAGTAGTTGGTCGCACGGGCGGAAGCTACAACCAAATTAATAATGTTTATTGTCATTTAGCCACTACAAGGCGCCAGACGTCACTACAAGATGTCGATAATTCTCTAAAGCGTTTTTGGGAGGTGGAAGATTTGCCTTCCGATTGTAAGTCTTTGTCTATTGATGAAGAGTTTTGTGAAACTCATTATGTTGATAATACTAGTCGTTTACCTGATGGTCGATTCTCTGTACAGATGCCATTTAAGGAAAAACCCGAGGAAACTCTCGGAAACTCATATCCTATAGCTATGAGACGTTTTCTTAACTTGGAAAAGAAGTTAGATAAAAATCCCAACGTTAAAGAACAGTATCGTGATTTTTTGCAGGAGTATGCTGATTTAGGACACATGACTGAAGTTAAACGGCCAAGTTTCGGGTGTTAC
The DNA here is from genome assembly GCF_948474715.1 of Cydia amplana. Taxonomy (NCBI): domain Eukaryota; kingdom Metazoa; phylum Arthropoda; class Insecta; order Lepidoptera; family Tortricidae; genus Cydia; species Cydia amplana. The sequence continues at coordinate 20,505,461 of NC_086074.1, forward strand.
TTGCCCCACCACTGTGTTATTCGTGAGCAAAAGGAAACTACTAAGCTTAGAGTCGTTTATGATGCGTCAGCTTCTACGAGCTCAGGCAAGTCTCTGAATGACATTCAGGCAGTAGGTCCAGTTGTGCAAAGTGACCTACTTTCAATTCTGTTGCGTTTCCGTACTAATAGGTTCGTTCTAACAGCTGACATCGAAAAGATGTATAGGCAGGTCTCTCTTAGCGAACAACAGCGCTATCTTCAACTCATTCTGTGGAGAGACCAGGCTGATCAGCCTGTCAAGATTTTTCAGCTCAACACTGTTACGTATGGAATGGCTTCGGCACCTTTCATCACAACAAGGTGCCTCAAGCAGTTAGCTCTCGAATGTCAAGATGAAGTGACTTCTAATGTCATTAAAAATGATTTTTACATTGATGATCTTAACACAGGGTCGTCAACAGTAGAAGAGTTAAAGTATATATATGAAAATGTTGTCAAAGTTCTAAATTCTGCATGCTTTCCCCTGCGCAAATTTCGCACGAATTGTCCTCAAATTTTAGAAGACCAGTCAGGGTCTACGAATTGCCTTGACTTTAATAATGATGCTTCAGTTTTAGGCCTAAAATGGTCCCCTCAGGCGGATACCTTGCATTTTCCGATAGACTTTGCACCGCCTAATAAAATAACAAAGCGAACCATCATATCTACAACATGCAAATTGTTTGACCCATTGGGGCTTCTATGTTGCTGTATAGTAAAACCTAAGATTCTTCTGCAGAATTTGTGGTCTGCCAAATTGGACTGGGATACTCCAGTACCTTTGGATTTTGAAAAAAGATGGTTAAAGTTTGTCAACAATTTGGATCATTTGACAAATATCAATTTAAATAGACATGTTCTATGTGATTTACCTAATACTGAGCGCACAGAGATTCATTGTTTTGTTGATGCGTCCCAAGAGGCGTACGGAGCATGTGTGTATTTGCGGTCGGTTGACAGCAATGATCATGTGACAGTTCGATTGCTTTGCGCAAAGGCCAGAGTGGCCCCAATTAAAGTTTTAAGTATCCCACGGCTTGAACTGTGCGCCAGTTTATTGGGCGCTCAATTGTGCACGAAAGTAGCTCAGTCTATAAAAACTAAAATTGTCAAACATGTAATGTGGACCGACAGTATGGTCGTTCTCGGTTGGCTTAAATCGCAGTCTAAAACTCTGCAAGCTTTCGTACGCAATCGAGTAAATAAAATTAATGAGTTGACTCAAGGTCACGAGTGGAAACACGTACCTACGGATTTTAATCCGGCAGATCTAGCGTCGCGGGGCGTTGATCCGCAGCATCTGCCGTCTTTGTCTTTCTGGTGGGAAGGTCCTTCGTTCCTGAAGAAGGATTTTACGGAGTGGCCCTCACAGCCTCAAACGCCTTCAGACTTACCTGAGGTCAAGGTGTTACTAACTGTTAAAGACGAAACCTTAAGCTCTGGTGATCCCGTCGTAACATTCGATCGACATTCTAGTTACGTACGTTTGAAAAGGATTTATGCTTACGTCTTCCGGTTTATACAGAACTGTAGAAAATCAAATGCCAAACTTAAGGGACCTTTAACAGTTCAGGAGCTTAAGGACTCGTTGGCGTTTTTAGTTAAAAAATGTCAAGCGCAGTCGTTTCAAAAAGACATCCAAAATTTAAGCCAAGGTAAACCACTTCATAGCCGAAGTAGACTTTTGTCTCTCAACCCTTTCGTAGATTCCAGTGGTGTTTTACGTGTAGGAGGGAGAATAAGTAATTCCAACTATCATTTTAATAAAAAACACCCAATTTTGTTAGATGCTAAGCATCACTTTACAAAGCTTATTATGAGATACGAGCACTTACGTTTGTATCACGCAGGTGCTCAGTTGATTTTATCGTCACTACGCGAAGAGTTCTGGCCAGTGGGTGGTAGGAATTTAGCTCGGAGTATATCTCAAAGGTGTGTTGACTGTGTTAGGCAAAGAGGAAAAACAGTTCAGCCTATAATGGGTGATCTACCGAGCGTAAGAGTAGAAACAAGTTCCGCTTTCCAATCTACTGGGATTGACTTCGCCGGTCCTTTCATGATAGCTAATAAGAAGGGACGCGGCAGTCGTAATACTAAAGCCTACCTATGTGTCTTTGTGTGCCTTGCCTCTAAGGCGATCCACCTCGAGGTGGTTAGCGATTTATCCACTGAAGCTTTCATACTGTGTCTACGCAGGTTCGTATCGCGTCGTGGCAGGCCCGAGGTAATTTACTGTGATAACGGGAAAAACTTTGTAGGCGCGCACAATGAGCTAGGTAGAGTTTTACGGTCCAGCCGTCATCCAGTTTCGGATTACGCAGCTAACGAATCGATTAACTTTAAATTTATTCCCGCGTACGCGCCTAACTTTGGCGGAATATGGGAGGCTGGCGTCCGAGCAGCCAAATTTCATTTAAAACGCATTGCTGGTAACGCAAACCTGACGTTTGAGGAGCTTACTACTTTTTTTGTGCAAACGGAGGCTATTCTAAATTCTCGTCCTATCACTCCTCTTTCATCAGACCCCAACGACATGTGTCCCCTTACCCCAGGGCATTTTTTGATTACTCGGCCACTGACTTCATCTGTGCCATCTCTACCCGTCACGGGCACTCCAGCTACGAGATACAAGCGCATCGAGCTTCTTCGGCAGCAGTTTTGGGAAAGATGGCGTCGCGAATTTATGGCTGAGCTTCAACAGCGCGTAAAATGGAAAACCAATCAAAGAGGAATCCAGATCGGAGATCTCGTTCTACTTAAAGAAGACAATCTGATGCCGTTACAATGGTGCATGGGGCGCGTCATTCATCTTTACAATGGCCCTGACGGTGTTTGTCGGGTCGCCGATATATTGACGGAGAAAGGTCCAATCAAAAGGGCCGTAAACAAGATGTGTCTTCTGCCAACTGATCCTGAACCCGATGACGAGGACAATAAGTCAAAGGATGATCAGACCGATCCCTAAAAATCAGTCTTCAGCATCTGATCCCTTGAAAGCAGTATGCTTTCAACGCCGCGGAGGATGTTAACGCCTCGTCTTTGCTCGGGAATCTTCGGGAGCCGTCGCCGACGCAACGCATGGTGCGGGGCGCGGAGAAGCGGGGCCGGCAGCGGCCATTCTCTCAGCAATCTTGCGACGGACGGTCGTGCCCGTCCGCTTACCACTAGTGATATTCTACCACCTATGTATCACCAAAGTACTTAATTATACGTGCATGTATTGGACTACGAGTGTCATTTTAACTCACCTCATCCACGACCCCAAGATCTTCTCGTCCACCCCTACATGCGTGGACACCTAGTGTGCTATGCAGTGTACTCATTACTACTTAAAAAATAACTAGGTGTTTTAGGTATACCATGGCTACAATCAAACTACAAGTAAAAACGTCTGTCTTCAATTTTCAGCGTTCCAAGTCAAGGCAAATGCCACTATAATTAGTGATACGTCTGAGTATATTTAGATAAATAAGTCAACCCGTTCCTGTCGGAAGCATCCCAGCCACCCGACCTTCGGGTTTGGTCGACATTCCGCACTAACGCGATACGGACCGACGGACATTCACCGGTTATCGCTGGACGTGGACGTGACACGCCGCCCCGTGCCTCGTGGTCCTGGCTAATAGACCTTTAATGTATTCGTAATCCCGAGTAATGACGTTTGACGACGGAAGATTATTTTAAAAGGCAATATCTAAAGCGGGATTCAATATATACCTAGGTATTTTGGAACGTCCTTGATTGTAAGTAATGATGTGTTAATGGCGACTGTTATGTAGCGTCTGCACTAGTTTGAGAGTGGAGGAGCAACTTTAAGAGAAACCACATTAAGAGTCGATTGTTATCTGTAGACATTTTGTAAGTGAACTACTATTAACACTATGTGCCTTCAAATAAACAAAACAAAGACCGAAAATTAATTCCACTTTCTTAATGCACTTAATCCTCTAATCTAAGTAGTTATAGTTAGCAGTAGAAGTAGCTAAGCGTAAGGTGTTCAAAATGCTCTTTTAAGCACACCTTTATTGTCAAGAGAGTTAGCGCAAGACAACACCTGTTTATCGACTTCTGCTGCTGACTGTATTCGGGGGTTTTGGTTTTGGCCCTGAATCTTCGTTATAAACTGTAGAACAAATTATTTTGTAACCATAATAAATGGCCCTAAATCATTATAGCGATATGGCGATGACGTAAGCAAAGTAGCGGCAATAAACGATTCAGCTTGCATACATATGCAAATCGGCGCTGGCCGTTGACTCAGTGGTCAACGCACGAAATTGAAAATTCGGCCTCGACGCACGCGCACGCGCACCTCCATCAACAACATTTTGTACGCAACTGTATCACTAGTATAGTCTGACCGGCGGCATAACCAAGAAGACCATCATTAATCAACAAACGCCAATCGCAAAATGCCAATGTAGGTCCTACTCCCCTACAATTACGGCAAAAGATGCCAAATTACGTTATCATTTCCCTACATTCATTAAATTTCGATTGTTCAATTGGCGTTTCTGTTAACGATTGACAATTGGTTTTAAATTAAATGTATTAATTAAAGACCAAAAAAGGATCAATACCCTCGCCCCACGGATCATTCAAACAGTATAAATATGTAATGACAGGTCAGACTACAGCAGTTTGTAAACGATGCGCATGAGTTACGCCACAATCAAGTAAGTGCACAAGCGCCGGCGAAACTGTAAACACCATGAACTTCACATTCGGGGAATAATGATGTTACGCTTCTCATTAATGCGCAATGCTGACCTTGGTGTTGGGAAGTATTTTAGCTTGTATTAAACATCCCAAAGTTACCTATGTTGTTTTATAATAATTACCTGTTACCTATAGGTATGCAATTTTTAATGTTTTTTAAATCTGTAGTCGCTCATAATGTGTAGGTATAGGTACTAATTAATTATTCAAAGCAGTTAGAATACTGTTGACACCTTAACCGATTTCGTTATTTAAAAGGAAGAGATATTTATGTCAGGCTATGTCACTAGATTTTTGTGTTTTTGGCAAAATATAAATATTAGGGCTTTTGGCAAAATATATATCGACTATTCTCGATCCCAAAACAATTGATAACTATAAATATAGAGTTAGTCCCAACGGAGGCTTTAACGTCCATTACCTAAAGCGCTTTAGAGAGCTCACAAGTCTCACAACACGATCTTTTCGTCACAACCTGCACTTATTCACTTGCAGTTGAAGATCTCATCAACACCTGAAGGGTCCTGGTCCTGGCACTCTCGCCGCGCTACATATTATGGCTCCTCTACACGATGGGCCAGCGCCGGCCATTCCAAGGGACGCATTTATGCGTTAGAGGGAGCAAGTGATATTGCTATCTCATTCTACCGCATGGCTGCGTCCCTTGGAGTGGCCGGCGCTGGCCCATCGTGTAGAGGAGCCATTACAGTAACTTGGGACGTTACATTACGTGACGTGGTATCGCGCGAAGCTAAAGCGTTTGTAAGAGTAATGTCAACAATGTCAACGTGCCTTTTCGTTCAGCGTTGCTGTACTTGCTGTATGCAAACAGACGGGCGACAAGTATATATACCTTTCCCTTGTATTGTTAGCGCCCTTCCCCGTTGGGGGAGGAAAGCTGCGTATTTCACAAAATAATTATTTTGTTTCGACTGTGTGCTCTTCTGACAGAAATAGAACTCTGAAATTCATGACAACTATTCGTGATCGAATGTCAGCCTTATACTGGTCCGTATATCCTGAAGCCACTTTAGCATTGTGAACATCGCAGTCGGTTAAACGTGTGCAAATACTGATAAAATAAAAGGGCCGGCTGAGGCCCCCGCGCGGCCTCTACAAGCAGCAATTTACAGCGCCCTTTGATATGACAGGCATAGCCTGGGTACTTTACTAGGTAAATAAAACAAGGTGGTCCGAACTTGAGTCTTAAACGTGATAAAAACCTATCGGAATTTACTTATACATTTTCGTGTAACAATTTGTAATATTTTTCAGTTCCCAGGGCCAGTATCAGATCCTGTTTGATTTGATACTCGTAAAAAATGTTATGATATTTCACTATACACTAAGAATCATAATCGTACCGTATACAAAGCTATTAATAGTTCAATCGTTTTTTAAATTTTATTATCATCGAGACAAAAGACAATTCGTTAACGTTCTTTATAACGGCGTATTAGCCCTTGTGTCGATTGATGCGTGTTATTAAACCATCCCCAATTAATACTTAACACCATCTCCATGTATTATGATTTATGAATGACCCATATTATGCAGATTGAGACACGATGTTTTATTTTAAACATCCATTCAAATTCAAACGTTTGTATAAACCGTGCGTTGTGCTCACTGATCCCGCGCACGTCGCTTCACTCACGTAAACATTCCTGCTCGAATATCCTGCGTTTGGCCCAGCTCAGCTATTTATAGTTTTCATTAATAGTTGAACTTGTGTCGCAGACACCCCGACTCCCTCTAGTAGGTAACTAAGTCATCTCATCATAATACATGAATAACAACAATAAAGCTAACTGCCTTTGTAGTCGCACTGTTTCATTTGCAAATAAGCTGCTATAAATTAAGCACTCAAACCAGATTATGTCTTCCGTGGCACGTGCAAATATAATCACACATTCATGAATTCTCCATTCGGTTTATACCATGCACCCTGCGTCGCGACTATTAAGTCTATATAATAATGTGATTGCAGTGTTATGCATACGCATCTAATGTAGGAATTGCAACAAACAAAATTGTTGTGTGTAGATTTTGTTAATAAACTACATTTTTGCTAAAAAAATACTTTATCACTGGTAGATTGCACTTTGCGGCATTTCTCTTGTGAGATAGGTACCTTCAATATACAATACCTACCTTCTCCTTGTTACCTTCCTTCTCGAGCATGCACGTTTCCACTTCCTCGATTTTCAGAATTGTATTTCAGTCACAATAAAATCAATGTAAAAAGCATCACACGAGGCAACTGTGTTCAACGCGCGACATTCAAAGATAACAGTCAAACAAGCCATAAGCTGTCAATCAGACTGGCCCGTCAGAATGTTCACGCCGGCGCCGCCGCTGCCCGAGTGAACACGCCCTAACCAAACACTAAATATATTTACGGGGGCTGCTGCATAAAACATCGGCCCAGTCGTTCCAACGCTTCATAAAACTGATTTATTCTGAACCGAACTACCGAGCTTTGTAAGGATTTCTCGTAGCATCGACAACTCGTATTTGTATTTAGTCGTGAATTTCGGCCGTTTAATGATGCAAGTTTCGATAAGTACCTTCAACCTTCGATAGATTAGCACCATGTTATTAGACCTTTAAGAACAGCACTACCGACTGCCCAATGCAAAAGTGAACTCGAGTAGCAACGGTGGTAGCAACAATATAATCCAAGAATTCCTGAAAATTGTAAAAGGACCCACGCTTTGAATAAACTCACGCTGCTCCAGGATTGTAGCCCATCCAGGTCGGTGTTCGGTTTCGGTTGCGCAGTGTCCGCCGTTGATTTATCGTCGGGAGTATTTCCAGCGGGTCCATCACCGCGGTTCAGCGGCGCCGACGCATTAATGGCGGCGGAAGATGTGTCAATTAGACCCTACGAACTTGAAGTCATACGAATTTACGAAGTTATTCGAGTTTCATAATGGCATACGTTTTGGACGCCAAAATCTGAGCGTTTGAGTTTCCAGTTTTAGGAAGATCAGATTATACGCTAATGAGATGACAATAAAAAAATACGCTTACTATATGATCCGGTAATAAAAAAAGTCGTGGTGAATCTTGCTGACATTTTAGTAAATGCTGCTAGTTTCGATTTTCGCCAAAGTTTCAGATAAGGTGATTGCAAGAAGTTCCTTGGGTTACTTGGGTATAAATTAACATTTTAGAGAACATTTGACTATTTTGAGATGAGCTATTTTCAAAAAAGTCGACGCTTCTCATGCTTTTGTTATGCGTTTCATGCAAAAATCCTATGATTAATCATAGCACAATCTTTTAAGATTGTTTGACGGTTGTTATGAAGTGCAGAGAGACGGCTCGCGTAGTCGAGTGTCTGGACGTCGCGTCCGTCGTTACGGCTGTAACACGTAGGCACGTCGTATCGTCGTCTAGCGGCTAATTAATAAATGTCTAGCAGGCGATAAAAGGCCAGTTTCTGAGCTAGCTGAGGAGATGCGGCTTCCATCAGCGACCGTTAGAACACTAATAGACGTGTTGTTCCTTCATTCAAGGCATGGTCCATAGTTCAACAGTCAGGCTGCTAGCCAGTAAAGTTTTGGCCTCTTTATGTAGTAGTATCTTTCTATGTGTCATTCATGGTTACTTTCTCTGATTGTAAATATAAGAATTCATGGTCAATGATAAACTTTCCTTGATTAACACAGAATATGATAAATTAAATTATTGATTGATTGGTTACTAACAACAGAGAGCTAATAGAGTACGAGTATTCGATATTAAACTTTCGTGAGACATACCTATTTTAAACTGTTTATACGACAACGGTTTCACTCACTTGAATTTTTAGTCGCTATTGGCGACATGTTTCCCGCCCGTTGTAGGGCCCGAAACATGTCGCCAATAGCGACTAAAAATTCAAGTGAGTGAAACCGTTGTCGTATAAACAGTACGATTATTATTGTTACCACACTGCATATCCGACTGTAATACTTGTAATAGAATGGTAATAGAGATGGATACCGCATAAACTAAAATAAACATAATACATAAATAATAGAAGGTGACTATGGCAAGAGGGATAGTGGGACGAAAAAGAAACTGAAATATTACACTGCTGACTGGCGTTATTATTCCTATTAAGGGTCTCGCAAAACCTGGACAAGTTTAATGCGGCAGGGTAATTAAATAAGAAACTGACAAGAACGTCAGTCGTTTATTCTCAGGGTTTAATCGTAGCCGAACCGCGCCGACAGTACATCGAATAGCTCCGTAATTAGCCTCCCGGCCAAAAACGACAAACTCTTGCAGGTAAGCACGCAGACATGCTTGATCTCGGTTCCGCTAGGTTTAGCTGAAGTCTGGGCGCGCGCGGCACGCCTGTCGCGTCGGTCATTATACCACAGACGACAAGTGTCGCACCAGTGATTAGTCTATTTATACTCCTTCCTGGTTCATTATGTTAAAGGCGACTTTAGAAGGCAACTGCTACTCGTTGCTGGTGCAGCGTTGCAGTAGCGGAATATGGGCGACGTCACTACCATTAATTGAGTACTTAACCGACTGTATAAAATGTACACGTTAGAATGTGACGGCTACGGAACTTAGGCCCACTGGAGCCGCTGTTACCAAGAGGCTGGTGCAACAAAAAAGTCTATTGTCGTTATATTGAGTGGTGTCTCTGTCCGTCAATTAATATCTATGATTAGTGCACTTTTATTACGAACATATACGAACGATTATCAAAAATTATGATAATGTCGCATGGGAAAGCCCGGACACAGACCGATTGTTTCCAGATTGGTTGGGTCTCGTGTTTTTCAACAGATTCTAGGAAAACGTCTCATATAATTGCGGTGTTCCCACAGTGCAGCGCGTCATTTCCTTTCACTTTCGTTTTCCTGCTCAAAATCTGCTTTTGCTTTTGATTTCTTTTTTTTAAATAATAATGCTAGAAAAACGCAACGCAAGTTCTAAAATAAAACCTCAATCTGTATTGGCCCTCGAAAACAATTGGTGTCTTTTATCCCTTATTATATATGTCTTAAATATAACATTATGTAAGATGACACATAAAACCACGGTAAGACACATATTTATCAGGTTTCTTTATTTATATTTTGAGCAAAATAATTATGGTTTCCAATGGTTTCATCCATTTAATCCAATATCATAGATTCTACTATCGTTAGTAGTTTTCTATTCTAGTTCATTGTATATTAATTAAATATACCTAACCAATTGTAATTGAAATAACATTTCTACTAAACAAACGCAGCAACTTAGCGATGTTGTGAAATTTTAGCTCGAAACTGTTAAAAACACGACATGATTAGAACCATGTTTCCAAGTAAGCGAACAAAGAAATTGTGAAGGTATCCAGTTGACGTTTCGATCTAAAACAGCGTATGTGTATAGATGTTAAAGGTAGATATGTTCTTATAGTATGCGGTAGAGCGCGCTGCGCGAGCGCGGATCGGGTGCACACTTTCTGGGAACGGAGGCGCTGACGGCGCGGCCGCGATAACCCAATACTTTACTGCCGATCGACGGCAACTCGATCATGCTACGATGCTACATATTAATAATAGGGTTGGTAAAATTGGAGTACCTACTATATGAATATAATGTGCCAATAAAAACTACTTTGTTCGATAATTTATGGAGATTTACATGATTTTTCGTAGCATCTGTCATCCCGATACATTTTTACTTTTCGTTTGGCGTTTGTCGATTTACGATTATCATCTTGGCTCCCCTGATCTCCTCGGCCCCCATGTTTGTTAGGACGAACAAAAGACTGCTGGCGACCATGTACAGTAAAATACGTTACATTTTGGAAAGCTCCTTAAGAATGTGGGTTTTTGTAATGGACAATGCATCCCGTTCATAAATACGGTCTGAAATAAAATAAATGACATTAGGATTGGTTGCACTAAACCGTCGGTCACAAGATTGTATTGTACAGAACGTACAGTCAGCATCAAAATCGATAGTGAGACGGCAAAGTGGTCAAATATATCGGAACACATTCATGTTTCTATGGTAATAAAGGTGAATTCGCCCATTGTAGCCGGGACAATCTATTTGATGGTGACTGGTTAGTGCAACCCAACTGGCCCTTAGTCCACACCAGATAAAAACCATTAGAATCTTCTCACCGCACATATGGCCCCCGCAGCGCAGCGCAAATGCATTGACAAGTTATCGACACCCGCTAAGTGTTTTATCTTATCTAAACCACTCGGCATGTCTGGAACGGCCGCACGCATGCAAGCCCCACATTGAGATGATTAAAGTATAGGTAGGTATCTAAGCTAACACTGCACTGGCAAGCGACCGAGTTACGTGCCGCCATAAACTTCTAAATCCTATGAAAATATGACGGTATAAACGTTATACATACTTTCTCGCTGCCAGTTTGAAACGAGCTTTGCAAAAACTTAACCCAGTGTTAATTAAACCCTTAACCTAATATCAATTTGTACTGATGGTAACCATGGTAACTCCAGGTTTAACAGGTTAACCCCGCGTTAATGGAATGGTGCAAGTGGGCCTAAGTATTCACTTTTAAGCGAGTTTAAAACTTACCTACTACTTAGATTAGATACCTACTCGTACAAGTATTATTTCTCTACTATACTTAGACGAATTCCACTAAATGAAAATGAATTGGTATGACACGGTTGCAGACGTTAAATATTGCATTTAGACCATTATCATTACCGACCAATAACCGAAAGGTCGAAGAGTGGAAATATTTAAGATCGGTGCCTATCTCGACTATCTTGGGTGCCTAAGAACCTCTTGATCTAATAATGTTTGGGAATCCCAATTAAGTAAATGAATCTACGCAATTTATCAAAGGTATAATGATTAATTACATGTATTAATTTTAAATAGTGTAACTCTCTTTCGTTTTCATTTTCTGCTTTGGGACGTAAATTTTTCACATAAATATTTAAATATTAAACGCCTTGGCTGACTTTATATCTTCAATATTCAATATCAGTTCTTCAATAGTGCTGACAAGTACCTAGTTTGTTTGTAGTCGATCAAAAATTATTCAAGCCTCTAGGTACTCACAAAATACAATGCAATCACAAAACCAAAAGTATCAGTACGAGACATTTAATAAAGACAAAATTATTGATTTTTTAATACTAAGATTTTCCCTATGAAGATACGATTTAAGAGGTAAAGCATTCGTAAATTCTCTAGACTCAGGATAGCACCACTCTGGCTAGGTGCCGGCCGATCGTTTAATCTCGCTTCCATTATTCCGCTATTTACGTATTCCGCGAAGCGTTATGATTTATGCCAGGCTTGTGGTATTTTATACCATTGTTCACTTCTGGAATCGAATAATATAATAGGAGTGAGCAACGATTTCCATCCTCAACCATTCATCATGTCATGACTGAATCAGCCGCGCTATTAATACGACAAATCTATTGAATTTTAGAATTATTATTGTGTTTTGTACTTGGTAGGTAGACATTTTGGTATTTTTGGTGACTTTCAAATGTATGACGTTGTGGTAACGTTTTCTCGCAAGAATTTCACAAGAGTTACGTATATATAGAGTAGAGAGAGAGTTATGTTAGATAGGTAATAAAATATCGTAGTAGAGATTTTACTAGATAAAACATAATGTAGGAACGTGTATTACAAATGTAGTTTTAACTGGTCTCATTAACTTGTGATTAACTCTCAATCAATATTCGATTATAAAAATCAAGTTCTATTTAATTACATCATGCGTCCTGCACTAATGCAAGATATGTAAACAATGGTGCCCTATTGATATTCCGAGAAAAATTACGCCGATTTTTGTTTCGCCGACAACGATTCGCCGACGGGTTGTTTGGCAGAGTAACGATTGGCCGAATCTCATTACGCATAATAGTCGTTTGCGAGAGTAGTCAATAAGCAGAACATTGATACGCATATTTACTATTCATAGAATATTCATTTAGTAACTGCCATAATTACCCGAGAAACCATTGGTCGAAACACAATAGGTCGAATGTTCATTTGGCATATTATTGATTAGCAGAACTTAGAACATTCTTAGCCCCGGAGTTACACACAATGTTTTTCATCACACTTGCGAGGAAAGAACTAAATTTTAATCGAAATAATTATAAACTAAGGTGAGAGTTCAAATATTTTGATGAAGTGTACCTGATGATGATGATTGTTTTGATGATAATGATGATGAATGATGATTTACTTTAAGTAATATGTTCAGCGCGATATGCGTTCACTGGTTCAGCGATTACTCCGGCACCCATGGTCCGATTTGAGTAAGTTACCTTCGAGGTATTCTCATAATAATTTTGGTTCTGATCTGATGTTGGAATCCATTAGGAATTGACGGAATTCCTAAATTTTTAAAGGTAGACAGGTGGAAATCGGCCTGTTTCGAGAAAAGTCGTCGACATCTCTTCTAAATACCTAAAACTGGTATGGATGTGTTCCTCGTGATCTCTAGAATACGAAATGACCGGTTTTAGTTTATGGAGTGGGGGACGGGTCGAAAAAAAGGGGGGCAAAGATGGCGGCCGACCATTATTGATATTTGTTCACATCTTGAGCCCTATGGGACCGATCGGTTCGTGTGAGGTGTCGTTTGAAAGAGTATTAAACGTGCTATTATTGTTTCATAATAACCGTAGTCATAACTGTAGTCGTTTACAAAATATTTTAAAATATTTGATTTTATACCGTGCATGGATGGCATAAGTACTGATTAAATATGCGCCTAACTCAATAAATTACAACAATACCGCAATTATTTTATTACAAAATATACGAGACATTTCATTAGCTTACCAAAAACATAAGTTTTATTGGCGTATGATATTATATAACCAATTAATAACGAATTTTGTTCAGCATGGGTCACTACGCACCGTCACGTAAATGGCGGGCGACCGACGTAAACTTTTCATTATTTCTCGGGTTCTATTTTATTGATCAATTGCTGATAGGTACCATTTGAAAGGTTATTAAACGTACAATAAATGGTTTCTAATAGCCGTAGTCATAACTTTAGTAATTTACAAAATATTTGATTTTTTTACCGTGCATGGATGGCATAAGTACTGATAAAATATGCGTCTAACTCAATAAATTATAACTTTACTCCAATAATATTCTTACAAAATGTACGTGAAATTTCATTAGCTTTCCAAAAATATAAGTTTTATTGGTGTATGATATTATATAACCAAGTAATTACGAATTTTGTTCAACATGGGTCACTAAGCGCCGTCACGTAAATGGCAGGAGATCGGTGTCAACTTTTCATTATTTCTCGGGTTTTATTTTATTGATCAGTTCGTGATAGATACCATTTGAAAGAATATTAAACGTACTATAATTGGTTTTCAATAACTGTAGTCATAACTTTAGTCATTTTCAAAATAATTGAAAACATGATTTTTTACCGTGCATGCACATAAGTACTGCTAAAACATGGTTCTAACTTAATAAATTATAACTTTATCGCAATTAATGTATTTACAAAATATACGAGACATTTCATTATCTTTCCAAAAACATAAGATTTATTGGTGTAAGATATTATATAACCAAGTAATAATGAATTTTGTTCAGCATGGGTCACTGCGCACCGTCATATAAATCCCAACAAACAATTAGGCGACACTTAGCACCTATTTTCTTACCTAAAGACAGCCTGGCTCTAGAATAGCTACATCTATAGTCTTAGTTTACAGTTTACAGGCTCTGGTGAGATAAAAGTGTTTAAAAGGTTCATCTAAAGATTTAAGATCTACAGTAGCTGTTTTGGGCGCTATATTGCATGTTAAGCTGCTAGTATTATAGCTTATAGCTCAAAGTGAATTGAACAACCTTAACATCTATATGAGTAATAATCTGCAATTTGCACTTAAGGTTCTAAACGCGTGATAAAGCCTTCTACTTATAGCTTTTTATATCGCAATCGCTACTTAACTCTCTTGTATGACTTACAGTCGAACAGAGAAGTTATGAGTCGCTATTATAGATCTAAGATCATGTAGTTACAGACGAGCGTTATTTAAATACCGTAGTACATCTTATAACTGTCAATAGAGTCATACTTACAAGCTAAAACTACAATGCCAAACGCCAATGAATCAATAGGTAAGCAAAAACAATTAAATTAATTAATTAGACCGTAAAATAAAATAGTAAATAAATATAATATAGATAGTTTACTCAATATTGACCTTATCTTACTATTACTATACTTAAAACCGGACTTCACGGATAGTTATTATGTGGACATACGCTGCTACTCAAATAGTAGTCACTTATTTTGCATCCTGGAGCGTGCGGCGACAAATATCTCTTTAACGCCACAAGCCTCAGATCTCACTAAAAAGGTGATTTTAAATTATTAACTACGGAGTGGGTTTGAAAACGTTTTACGTGTAGACGCGTGAGTCAAATAACAACACAGATATTAAGTACTTCATATGCAGTGGTTTTGCAATCATGAAAGCTACGAACTTAACGATGTTATGAACCTAGAACTGGGCTTTTGTCAAAAGAGTCAAACTATACTTAAGTTTCCTGTGATAAAAAAACAAAACAAACAAACCATCATTTATATCGATATTTTATCATTTTGGATACCTACATTATAAAATTTACTGTCAAACAATAATAGAATGCTGCTGGTCTACCAGGCGCTCGCCGCGCCGTGTGTTTGCTTGCTTGGCGAAATTGGTCCTGGCATACCTACATATATGTTTATAGTTGTACGGTAACTAAACAATATTTTTGGAAAGTTAATAAATAGTTTGCTCATTTTACTCTAAAAATTTCACGCTATATTTACTACATTATCTCTTTCTCAAATTATTTCAGTCACTAAGCAAACCTCTAAGGTAAAAATTAAACATTTTCTTTAATATTTTTAAAATGGTTATTTTGGGCCTCAGATTTCAAACAATCGAGTATTCACAGAAAATTTAATATGCTTGCAAATGGTATCCACCATGTATCAGAAAAATAGAACCTGAAATATAATGAAAACTCAACGATGGCCGGGCTCCATTTACGTGACGGTGCACAGTACCCATGCTGAACAAAATTCATGATTACTTAGTTATACAACATTATAAAGCAATAAAACTTATATTTTTGGATAGCTCATAAAATTTCCCGTATATTTTGAAAATATTTATTGCGGTAATGTTATAATCTATTGAGTTAGAAGCATGTTTTACCAGTACTTATGTCCATGCACGGTAAAAATCATATATTTTCAATTATTTTGTAAATGACTACAGTTATGACTACGGTTATTAGAAACCAATTATTGTACATTTAACATTCTTTCTAATGGTATCCATCACCAATTGATCAGTAAAATAGAACCCGAGAAACAATGAACAGTTGTGGTCGGTCGCCCGCCATTTACGTGACGGTGCGTAGTGACCCATGCTGAACAAAATTCATCATTACATGGTTATATAATACCATACACCAATAAACCTTATGTTTTTAGAAAGCTAATGAAATTTCTCGTATATTTTGTAATAACATTAATTGCGGTAAAGTTATAATTTATTGAGTTAGACGCATGTTTTGTCAGTACTTATGCCATCCATGCACGGTAAAAAATCATATATTTTAAAATATTTTCTAAACGACTACAGTTATGACTACAGTTATTATGAAGCAATAATAGCACGTTTAATACTCTTTCAAACGACACCTGAAACGAACCGATCGGTCCCATAGGACTCAAGATGTGAACAAATATCAATGCTGGTCGGCCGCCCACATTCCCCCCCTTTTTATCGACACGTCCCCCTCTCCATAAACTAAAACCGGTCAATTCGTATTCTAGAGACCACGAGGAACACATCCATACCAGTTTTAGGTATTTAGAAGAGATGTCTACGAAAATCGTGAAGGAGACGACTTGTGTTTAATTTAACGCCTGACTAAGGCATGTGTATTATGATTTGGATATTTTCTAAAGTAACTCAAGCATTTCCTCCCGAAATCCACCAATTTGATGTAGTGCAATTGTAGCCTTACGACGAGTCTGACACTACATATTCGCTAATTTCTTCGTAACTTACTTTATATACATATGTATACCTACTTAACGCATTTAATTAAAAAATGATAATATTTTATATCATCCTTTTGTTGCGAAATTAAAAAATTATATGTATAATGTGAAACGTTATTCGACTAAACATTGCCTAAACGAAACAGTTACTCTGCCAAATGGAAATCGTCCGATAATAGTTCAGCTAGTTTACACAGAAGCGAACTGAACTGTACGGTTACCATCAGTTTGTCACTGGCATAAACGCCGTCGAGAACGTAATTTACTTTCTATACATCCCGTTTGCACGAATATGCGAGTGCGAGCGAGATGTATAGAAAGTAAATTACGTTCTCGACGGCGTTTATGTCAGTGACAAACTGATGGTAACCGTACTGTATGTGAACCAAGAGTTTGCGTAACGTTAATCGACCAAAAGTTACATTTACAAATAAATGACTCTGCGAAACGATGTTCGGCGAATCGTTGTCGGCGAATCGATAATCTGCTAAAAGTTTCTCGGAGAATCATTAGGTACCCGTAAACAATGTAATCCCACATAGTTTGACTCGTTCAACTTTGTCCAATAGTTGATACCGGTGTAGCGCGATAAGAGAATAGGTACTATTCATAAAATGAAGATAGTTACTGGATTTATATGACAATGTTCGCTTTTACTGCCTTTCTCTTTCGGGCGATAAAATAGTTGAAGACAGACGAGTTCGGCGGCGGCGGCGGAGGCGGCGGCGGTGGGCGAGCGGAGATATCCGCGGAATGCTGCGCCGATAGCTCCGGACCACTTTATTGCAGCCAGTACTCACACGGGCCGAGCACATCCGCCTGACTCTCGCTCTGTATGGTGCGGTCCGCATATACCTAGTGCACAAGAGACCATTATAATACGTGCCTGTATGTATGTAGTTTTGTATACACATTTGATTTGCAACGAATGTACATAAATGTAAAAGCATGTAAAACAGACATCAATGTTTCACATATTCATGGACTCGGCCTGGTGGCCATTAACCACTTTAATTATTTAGTGGATCGCATCTGGTTGAAAAAAAAAATAGGGAAAGCCCTGACAAAACCCTGATGTCCAAACAAAATACAAATAGGTAGGTAAGGTCACTGCGGGCAAGACCGGCATACTTTATTTTTTTTTAACTTTGGAGTGATCTAGTTGCGTTAATTATTCACCTACGTTACCGTTTGTAATCGCATACGATGAAGAATTTAATAATTAATAGTTTAGCCATAGTGACAGATCATTTTAATCATAAATTAAGCAAAAACATTAGTATTTTTAAAAAGACGGCGAGTAGACGGACTTCCCTTGTAGTTTAAGGGAAGTCCGTCTAGTAATGATATCAGCCAATCTATGGGTGCGTATATGTTCGTAGTCGAATTCCTAAAAAGAATGAATCAAGACAATGAAAAGTGTACTTTCAACTTGTTAATATAGGGTTCAGATTCGAAATAAACGCCATTTTTCTAATATAAAGGCAAGTCCGGCATAAACTACGAAGATGGGGTGGTAAACCTTTTATGGCTAATAATTACACGTAATTATTTTTTGGATTTCCGAAATAAAAGACCAATAGAAATTTTAAAATGTACTTTATTAGTTTCTTTTAATTTACTGAGATGAAAATTCAACATGCGCAATGTCAGGCGGATTTGTCGATACCTTATCAAATCGTTATAATATTAAAGTCGCAAAAACAGTTGGTAATCTCTGATTTAACGAAAGTGACGGACTTGCCTTGTACAGAATAGACGGACTTTCAAACTTAGTAAAATTTTGATGTGATAAATGGTGGAACGTATAATTACAAAACTAAGCCAATTTCTGATATTTTAAACACATAATAAAGATAACTGGTTCTTATGCTACTTGTGTAGGTACTTTCTGATGCACAATCTTTTCAAAAAATATTTTTAACAATTTTTTTTCGAACGGCTGTCGAACTATGACTTCGAGTTCAAAACACGAAATGACTTATTTAGGCGGATTGCTCTGAAATTGGTTGTCACAGCGCCATCTGTTTTAGAGTGAGGGAACTAACGCGCAAAACTGATTAATCGACTAGACTCCAAAGCGGCATACGCCTCTTAATTCAAAAGTTATAACGTGTAGACGGACTTGCCTTGTAGACGGTCTTGTCCGTAGTGACCTTACAGTTAAAAATATGTATGTTCTTAATTCGCTGACATAAGAGCTAGAACATATTTTATATTAACAAATTCCACTGTTGTTAATTTAGCGCCTGCATTGTTTTGTTTCATAAAAGTAGCCATATAGAGTCAGACCAAAAACCAAGCTAAGTTGGTAACGATTTGGATAGCTCAGAATGTGCAAGTGTTATTTTAAACTTTTATGACACTAGCTATGACGTTTTAATAACACTTGCACAGTCTAGGCTATTTAAATTGTTCTAATAATAATATCTACCTATACCAAATTAAAACGACGACCTAAAATGTCTACCTATATTTATTATTCACAGTAACTTTAATAACAATTACACATTACACCTCAATTTACCTCATTAGAGAATAATTGCTGTGCTAAGTTTGTTTCTCGTTGAGTCATTAATTGTAATCGGAGCCATATTCCGGCGAACCCTTATCTCAGGCATTCGGTAATGTAATGACCTTTGCGATTCCGATGCTCTTTAGGTAGAACAAAGAAATTACTATTATACGAAGAATGCGTTAACCGCGCGTTATCTGTGTGTCATTTACTGGAACATAATATTTTTGGCGCGCAAAGCTACCTTAGGTCAATTGTGTTAAATTCAATTTCTCCACAACAAATATGTATATTGACAGGGTTACATACCTAACTTGGATGCATTTAAACCACAGTGATGTGGAACGAAAATGTTGCCATACCTACGATCAACTGGATCACTTTACTATGCTACTTTTAATTCTAAAGAAAGTATATTTTGCCTTCAGACGGAATACCGCGGTTGATCTTCCCTACTTTACAGGAATTCACATCTCGGCTTAAGAATATTCCTCAGGTCGACATACCGACACAAAACACCTGACACTGACGCGTAAATCCCTGCATGATCATGAATCTGTTGACTACAAACGGTCCTCTTTTATACTTGCAGCATCGGATTCGTAGTGGATGGATTAGGTCCAGTGTTGTGAATAACGCTTATTTTTAGGCTTAAAGACTCGAGCCCTCAAGACTCGTAAGTCTTGAAGACTCGACTATATTTGAGAATTGTATTTAAGTATTTATTTTACGCGTATGGATGTAAGAAGTCGTCTTTGCCGCGTTTGAGGCGTTAAGCCTCGAGAGTCTTAAGGGTTCGAGTCTTTAAGCCTCGAAATGAGCGTTATTCACAACACTAATTAGGTCCGCAAGTTCACTGTGGTAATTCCGGTAACTATCCTAAAATGAAAGGGGCCGGGCCTTCGAGTGACAAGGGAATTAACAAAACTTGAACTTAATATCGAGAGACAAAATTTGATATCAATTTTAGTATGTGGCACGTTACGTGCTTTCTGTGCGCGAGTGGAAGGCACTGACATAGGGAGCATTCCGGTACGAGGTACGTGATGCTATTTTTTTCACACTTTTCATAAAGCTAAGAAGTCGATATTTGGCCAGATAACATTTATTAACTTGGGTTTAAATTCAACGGTATATAATACAGATTTCTGCAATGTATTAAGATACTCGTAGCTGCCATACGCGTCACGTCCCCGACAAAGTAGACTTTTTTGTGGAATGTCCTCACGGATATACCACATTGGTATCGTATTAGCCGTTCCCAAACACGCTCCTTAGCCGCTGCAGCGGCGGCAGTTATATTATTGATGGCGGGTCGCGAGCCCGCGGCGGAGCTCCACGAGTCCCCACACAGAGACTGCCAAATAACAGACCTGGCCCCGCACGGGGTTACATATCAGAATACCGAAAACTGATTTACCTAATGTTGAATCACCTATGCTTGATTCACCTATTTTTAAATTACCTATCGATAATTTTACCTAAACATTGACTGACCTAAGTTTATAATACCTAAGCTCAAATAACCTAATGGACGAAACACCTAATGCACGATTTACCTAATGCACGTTTTACCTACTGCACGTTTCACCTAAAGCCGATATACCGAATGCACCGTTTCACCTAAAGCTATTATACCTAATGCACGAATCACCTAAAGCTGATATACCTAATGAACGATGTACCTAAACTTGATGTACCTAATGGGCGAAATATCTAAAACTGTTAAACCTATCGAACTAAATACCTAAAGTTGATATACCTCCTGAACGAATTACTTAATGTCGATATCCCTAATGCACGGAATACCTAAAGTCTAAATACCTAGCACAAAATTCATATCATTTTGCCGAATGATCAAGTGGCAACTTCACCCAATAAGTCGTATGATTTCCCAACCTTACAGTAGAAACTGTTTGTTTGGATAACAACTTAAAAATACACTTTTCGAAACGCTGCGTTTTAGGTAGTAGAATGATTTCGTAATTCTATTACAAAACACAAAAACTTTATTTTTGTAAGTTAACATCATGACGATGAAACTAAAGTCGGTTTTGGCACTGTTTGGTCGCAGTTAACCTAACACGCTCCTCCTCGCTATGCTCGTCGTCGCACCTATCTTGGCTCTGTCAAATGACTAGACCTTATATTATAATAAAAAATAGTAAGCCAATTGAAGGGAAACCCAAGGGAAGAATATCTATATACTCAGTGACAGTCAGGCGGCACTCAAAGCGCTTGAATCGCACAGAGTGGACTCTAGACTGGTATATAATGGCGTCCAAGCTCTGAACCAGCTTGGAAGGCAAAACAGAGTGCAACTGGTATGGATCCCAGGGCACGAGGGATTCATAGGCAATGAAAATGCAGATGAACTTGCCAGAACCGGATCTGAAAGTAACTTTATAGGTCCGGAACCATTCGTGGGGCTCTCACAGGGAACCATCACAACGGCTATTAAAGACCATGCCAAGACCAAACATCAGGAAGAATGGAACAGTCTGACGGGTCTAAAGCATGCAAAGCTCTTCATGCAAGGAGTAGACTCCGGCTGGAGCAAAAAGCTTTGGAAACTTAGCAAAAGACAACTCCAAATCATAACGGGGGTGTTCACTGGCCATTACGGGGTCAAGGGAATTCTGACCAAGATGGGACATTCTGAGAACACCGATTGTCGTATGTGTGGCGAAGAGGAAGAGACAGTGAAACACTTAATGTGTGAATGTCACGCCCTAGCCAGACAAAGAATGAAGGACTTTGGAGCAGGATATCTGGAACCAAAGGACTTTAAAACGCTACCCATGAGCTCCATCATCCGACACATGGATATGGTGGGAAAAGCTCTTGAGTAGCTGACGGATCTTCTCCAGGGGGTAATTGCACAAAAGATCCCTATGGGTCGAAGTGTATCCGTAAGGGCCCCCGAAAATAATAAGATAAGATAAGATAAGCCAATTGAATGATTTGGCTAAAAAAATTATACCAAATATTCTATGTCCTAATAATATTCTACTAAACAATAATTATATTTTTGATTTTGATTTTAGGTATTTCGTTCATTAAGTGCATCGACTTCAGGTATTTCGTGCATTAGGTATACCGACTTTAGGTAATTCGTGCAGTAGGTATATTAATTTTAGGTAATTCGATCATTCGATCGAGGTATATCAACATTAGATGTTTCGTGTATTAGGTATATTAGCTTTAGGTATTTCGTGTAATAGGTAAATCGGTTTTAGATATTTCGAGCATTAGGTGTTTCAACTTTAGGTAAATCGACCATAGGTATTCTGAGCTTAGGCAAACCATTTGTAGGTGAAACGTGCAATAGGTAATTCGTTCATTAGGTGTTATGAGCTTAGGTTAATTGATCTGCATCATTAGGTATTTAAAAAAATAGGTGAAACGAGCATAGGTGATTCAACATTAGGTAAATCGATTTTCGGTATTCTGATATGTAACCCCGCAGGCCCGCACGGTGGGCTGGATGGCTCGAAAAGAGGACATTCGCACTTTTATCAGAAAATCATTTTTTGAAAAATGCTATCCGATAGAGAATTATATAAGGAACAATAAATGTAGTATACATTTTTTCGAAATAAGGCATATTGACAGCAGAAAAAAATAAAGTCTGTTTTTTTTGTATGCGACCCAAAAATAAGTATCTTGTTTCTCAGAAACTATTAGAGGTCCCGTCTTCTACCTTTCAAGACTTTGTTTTTCTACTTTTATAGAGTAGGAAACGATAAGCAGATATTTTATACAGGTGCTGGTTTTTTTAGTCCAGTAAAAAGTCCACACATTTTTGATTTTTTCGTTATGTCATTTTTGGGATTCCACATTATTTTTCGATAATTTAATTCTATAATAATAATAAAAAGTTACACATGCGACGTTTTATTGACAATTTTTTTTGGGAAAGAGTTGATTTTGGTTCAAATTTGTTGTTAGTTATTTACAAGTACGAGGGGCGTTCAAAATATTCTCGGTATTGATATCTTACGACCTCTTCTAAAATTTCTTTCGTTACTGGCCGCTAAGGTTTATTCATTGACATTAAAAAAAAGTATAATTCGAACCGAGATGGTCTTTTGTTTTTCTGCAATTGCTGAACAAACATGAACATCATGTGCGAATTGACAATGTTAACTAAATTAGAACATCGATGCGTGATAAAATTCTTGACAAAACAGGGTAAAAATCAAAAAACCATAAAAGAGGAAATGGATTGTGTTTACCGTGAGTCTGCTCCTTCTTTATCTACCATTCAAAAGTGGTCAAGCGAGTTTAAACGCGGAAGGGAGAGTATTGAAGATGACCCTAGACCTGGCCGGCCTGTAGTAGCTACTTCACAAGAAAATATTGATAAAGTGGAAAAACTTATATTGGAAGATGGTCGAGTGAAGGTAAAATCTATAGCACAAGTAACCAATCTCTCTATTGGTACCGTACATGATATTATACATGACCATCTTAATATGTCAAAAGTAAGTGCAAGATGGGTTCCGCGAATGCTGACTCGGCTTCAAAAAGACATGCCTGTAGCTTGTTGTTCCGATTTTATTGACCTGTGCGGTGAAAATCCTGATGAGGTGCTGCAAAGAATAGTTACTGGAGATGAAACCTGGGTTCATCATTATGACCCAGAGAGTAAACAAGAGTCCATGCAGTGGCACATTAAGGGTTCAGCTCATCCCAAGAAGTTCAAGGTCATCCCTTCAGCTGGCAAGGTCATGGCCACGATATTTTGGGATTGTGAAGGAGTATTACTAATCGATTATAAAGAAAAAGGTGTAAATATCACAGGACAGTACTACGCTAACATTCTACGTCAATTAAAGGATGTAATTAAAGAAAAGAGGCGAGGAAAGTTAACCAAAGGTATTCTGCTTCTGCATGACAACGCCCCCGTCCATACTGCTCATATTGCCAAGGCAGCTATTGTTGAATGTGGGTTTAAAACTGTTACTCACCCACCGTATAGTCCGGACTTAGCCCTCAGCGACTTCTTTTTGCTCCCCAATCTTAAAAAGGATCTGCGTGGAAATAAATTTTCTGACGATGAAGCATTGAAGGCGGCAGTGGAGGAGCATTTTTACACGAAAGATAAAAAATATTTTTACGAGGGATTAAAAAAAATAATTGATCGATCTTTTAAGTGTATGAACATAGGGGGGGAGTATATTGAAAAATAAAAATATCAAACTTTTCGTACTTGTTTGTTTTCATTCTCATACCGAGAATATTTTGAACACCCCTCGTACAACTCAATCATTTTATGGAAGTAGAAGTAATCAGTATTCTTTTATCTTGAAACAATAATTATTCGCAAAAACAAAATAAATCATAAAATGTTAATTATATTTCACAATATGGTTAAATAAGACTCATTTAAACCCAAAAAAGACATAAACGATAAAATCAAAAATGTGTGGACTTTTTACTGGAGTAAAAAAACCAGCACCTGTATAAAAAAAGCGGCCAAGTGCGAGTCGGACTCGCCCATGAAGGGTTCCGTATTTAGGCGATTTATGACGTATAAAAAAAAACTACTTACTAGATCTCGTTCAAACCAATTTTCGGTGGAAGTTTACATGGTAATGTACATCATATATTTTTTTTAGTTTTATCATACTCTTATTTTAGAAGTTACAGGGGGGGGACACACATTTTACCACTTTGGAAGTGTCTCTCGCGCAAACTATTCAGTTTAGAAAAAAATGATATTAGAAACCTCAATATCATTTTTGAAGACCTATCCATAGATACCCCACACGTATGGGTTTGATGAAAAAAAAATTTTTGAGTTTCAGTTCGAAGTATGGGGAACCCCAAAAATTTATTGTTTTTTTTCTATTTTTGTGTGAAAATCTTAATGCGGTTCACAGAATACATCTACTTACGAAGTTTCAACAGTATAGTTCTTATAGTTTCGGAGAAAAGTGGCTGTGACATACGGACGGACAGACAGACGGACAGACGGACAGACAGACAGACATGACGAATCTATAAGGGTTCCGTTTTTTGCCATTTGGCTACGGAACCCTAAAAATCTGCTTATCGTTTCCTACTCTATAAAAGTAGAAAAACAAAGTCTTGAAAGGTAGAAGACGGGACCTCTAATAGATTCTGAGAAACAAGATACCTATTTTTGGGTCCCATACAAAAAAAAACAGACTTTATTTTTTTCTGCTGTCAAAATGCCTTATTTCGAAAAAAATTATACCACATTTATTGTTCCTTATATACATCTCTATCGGATAGCATTCTTCAAAAAATGATTTTCTGAAAAAAGTGCGAATATCCTCTTTTCGAGCCATCCAGCCCACCGTGCCCCGTAGCTAGGGCTTGCAATTCGAATATTCGAATATTCGAATTTGTCGAATATTCGACCTGTTTTGATATTCGAATATTCGGCCGCTCAGGTTTCGAATATTCGAATATTTTTTATTACTATAAAAAAATCTATGTCATCCGCTGTAGTCACAGTTTCTGTGTGTTTTACGGGTATTTACAGTGAATGAGGAACGGTAGGTACCCAAATACGAAGGAAATAATATTTTTACTGTATTCCTCTCGATAGACTTCGTGAATACAGTGAAACCTAACTCAATTTAAAAGAAAACGAAATCAAAAAGTATGTTATTTTTACGGTACGTAAGTTTTAAGTTAAAGGGTCATTCTGTTTATTCAGTACAAGCGTACGTTAAGCGAATTTTTGAAGTCTAAACCTTGCCACTTATCGCAATTCTCACATTTAATCATACCAAACCTGCCCAACTTGGTAATCTAACCATGCACCTTTAGCTGACGAATAATCCACCCAGTACTCAACTAACTTTTTCCCTTAAATATTCCAATATTATATAATTAGCCGACCATTAGGAATTCTTGCTAAAACAAATAAAGTCAATAAAGATTCAAAATACAATGAAATTAAAGGCCTTTTTACAGGCCTCTGAGTGATTACAAGTTAATTTAAATCGGAAAATAATTACCTACTGAAAAAAATATCTTACATACCTAGGTGTTTGGATGGTTAAAGTTATATTATTTCACGCAACGACGCATTTATAATAAGTATTATCTAGAAATATTAAATACGTATAATTTTGGCGTTTTACTTGTTTTTATAAATGTGGGCATTTTATAAATAGTAGGATGATAAAATCTAGTCAATTAAGTGGATTTCTGCCAAATATCCTTAGTTTTAGCAATATGTGATAAAAGCTTTTGAATAAAACGATAATAAACCGATTTCTCGTTCCTTTTCTTATTTTTTATAATATTCGAATAATTATTCGAATATTCGAATACGTCGTCAGAAAAAGTCGAATATTCGAATATCTGAAAGTTTCGAATATTTGCAAGCCCTACCCGTAGCCAACATGCCAATCGCTAACCCTCCGTAGCGAACTAAACGCAACTGTCACTGTCACACTAATATGAAAGAGTATAGAGAGACACAAAGCGATTCGATGGCAAAGCGTTGGCTAGGCCGCCTGTCTAGACCTATTTCTGGTACCTACTCACTTTGTAATTCCAAATGTCTATTTCCACAAGCGTGGAATCAACGTGTCTGTCAATCCAGATTGTTAGCATGTATCTTAGTCGGTGTTGATTTGCTTAAGAATTTATTACTCCAAGTAAAATAAGTATAAGTGAAATAAAAACCCATTTTGGCATAAATTGGATAACTTAATAACTATGTATAAAGAAAATCATGAAAAGAACTGATGGTCAGGTCAGGATACTCAGGATAGAAGTAAGTGAAATTCCTTGATAGAGTCCGACTAAGCCAACGTTACACTAACTTGGACGGGACAAAATGTGGCAGTGTCATATAAAGTTCAGATTTTTATAGAAAATGGACATTAACGATGACATTGGCATTGGCACACATTGTTATTGCAAATGCCATGCAATGCGGAGTTAGCTTGGTACGGGTATCTACTTACCTACCCCTACGAGAAATATTGTTCAGTGATGTTAGATTAATATTATGTGTGTATAGTAAAGCAAACACTATCTATACAGTCAAGCTACCTACACATAAGTTTTCTATTGTCTTATGGAGTTTATTCAGGCTGACCATGGCTTATAAGTGCTAAGAGCAAACATGAGTATAACCTACTACAGCTAAGCTATTTATGTCTGAGGGCAATATAGGCAAGTCTGACTTCTTGCTATTTCATAATATCTTCCAGTAGGTACAACATTTTACTAAAAAATATTTTAGTAAACCGCGTGTACCTGTAAATTGTACTTAATTTATAAACTAATATATAAGACACTTTACATAATTCGTGTTTATAATACAAGCAATAACTTAATATATTAAAAGCTGAGCACCTTGACCGAAATTTCGATTTTATAATATCTTGTTAGGCCCTATGAAGAGTCTGGCCGCGTAGCCAACGTGCCAATCGCTTACGCTCCGTAGCGATCGAAACGCAACTGTCACTGTCGCACTAATATGAAAGAGTGATAAAGAGACACAAAGCGTGTCGTTGTCGAAGCGATAGCGATTGTAACCTTGGCTAGGCCGGCTGAAGTCCCTAATCGTCCTGGCGACGAGCGAAATAAAGATGGCGCGATATATTTCATAGAATATCGATATAACAGAAGAAATCTTCATGAAAGTTGTATGAAATTCGCTCGAGCCCTTACTCTCACTTAAATCGATTTATTAAATGAATAGCCATGACGGAAGCTGCAGAGAATGTACAACAAATGCCGTATTTACAGCTAGTCCACAGTGCACAGGGCTCATTCATGTCTGATGTGTTCATTAGCTCGATTGTTGGTAATAATAGATATTAATGCTCCACTAGCCGGCAACGACACAGGCAATGTGTGTGAACATCATTATTGTCATATCTATATAAATACCATTCAGCAGATATTTTGCTAAATCGAGCTATAACCCGAGCTAGGTTCAGGAAATTCCGAATAAATGAAACAGTAAATTTTTTAAAGGATTGTGGTTGGCCACATAGTTGCTCTACATTAACATCTCTTCAAGTATGGCTATACAACTAATCCTGTAGGTATATGTAGGTACGCAATTCTGCATCTCCACTGACTTAATTCTATAACTATATATATGTGCATTCTCCTATTAAGCGATGGCATGCCTTTTAATTACAGCCACATAACAGCCGGGATCAGGTGAACATATAGAAATGGCCACACGCGGCAAATATGTCACGAAATAAACCTAACTTCCGTCCAAAGTTAGCACACATCACACCCAGCCGCTGCTCGTTCACTGCCTCGGTTCAAAAGGTTTCAGGTGACAAATAGTAAAAGCGGCAAAGTGCGAGTCGGACTCGCCCATGAAGGGTTCGGTATTTAGAGGATTTATGACGTATTTAAAAAAATCTACTACTACTACTAAAACTACTTACTAGATCTCGTTCAAACCAATTTTCGGCGGAAGTTTGCATGGTAATGTACATCATATATTTTTTTTAGTTTTATCATTCTCTTATTTTAGATGTTACAGGGGGGGGGGGGACACATACCACTTTGGAAGTGTCTCTCGCGCAAACTAATGAGTTTAGAAAAAAATTATATTAGAAACCTCAATATCATTTTTGAAGACCTATCGATAGATACCCCACACGTATGGGTTTGATGAATTTTTTTTTTTATTTTCAGTTCTAAGTATGGGGAACCCCAAAAAAAAAACTACTTACTAGATCTCGTTCAAACCAATTTTCGGTGAAAGTTTGCATGGTAATGTACATCATATATTTTTTAAAATTTTATCATTCTCTTATTTTAGAAGTTACAGGGGGGGGGGGGGGGGACATTTTACCACTTTGGAAGTGTCTCTCGCGCAAACTATTCAGTTTAGAAAAAAATGATATTAGAAACCTCAATATCATTTTTGAAGACCTATCCATAGCGATACCCCACACGTATGGGTTTGATGAAAAAAAATTTTTGAGTTTCAGTTCTAAGTATGGGGAACCCCCAAAAATCATTGTTTTTTTTTTCTATTTTTGTGTGAAAATCTTAATTCGGTTCACAAAATACATCTACGTACCAAGTTTCAACAGTATAGTTTTTATAGTTTCGGAAAAAAGTGGTTATGACATACGGACGGACAGACAGACAGACATGAGGAATCCATAAGGGTTCCGTTTTTTGCCATTTGGCTACGGAACCCTAAAAAGGGAGTGTGATATACTATGTCGGTACAATATAGCAGCTGCAACACTGTAAAATGTCGCTTTTTCGCGATCTAGACACACGCGGCAGCGAGTCCCACCAAGTTTGATGATAAAAAGCGGCACTGCCGTGTGTCTATTTACACGAAGCTCTTTGATTTGATTAAATGTTTCCCCTTTTATCACTTTTGCTCCATATAACTAACCTACACCTTTATAGTAAATAAATGTAAGCATATTTACCACCTTGACTGTACAGCTTGAGCACTCTCACGTCGATTCGATTGCTCGCCTCCAAGACAGCTCGAAGCGCGGAATGCAATTAAACCTCTCCGATGCTACCCCTCCCTCCCCCCTTACTCCACCCCCCACACGCTACGCCTACGCCTACATCTGGTACATACCACTTGCCACCAAATCGCACTTGTTTCACTTTATACCAAATAACAGTGAACTTACGAGTAAATCCGTCCGCGTGACGAAAATAGCTCGTTTGGGATAAAAATAGGTATGTACGTTCCCGGATTCGTGTGAGTGAGCACGCTCCCGGGTAATTACTAACCCGTTTATGTTGTTTATCATTACGGTGAGATGAATTTATATGAAGCCTCCTGATTGAGATTGCACGTGTATGTCTTGATGGATGATGACTCGTGAATATATGAGCGTATCCATCAAAATTGATTTGTTCGTCGTATAGATATTTTAGGTTTATTTTCGGTCTACTTATTTGTTTTGATCTAACCTCATATATACAATAAGAGTACATTTAAGTAACTTTCAGGATTACTAATTTAAGGAGGTTGATTTACCTAAAAATGGATCATAAAATACAACGGAATACTTAAAAGTTAAATAATTTTAATACTTAAAATATAATACTCCAAAATACAACGTGTCCCAAAATTCAACGATAAGCTGGCACCAGAAGATGGACCTGCTCATGACTCATGACTACTCGAGGAAAAATAAAAAAAATTAAAGAAATAATAATTTAAAAATTGTAGACATGGTGGTTAAAAATACCACTCCGTATCGATTTTTTTTGTAATTCCATAATAAATTGAGATATATTTTTTTTCTTTTTTTTCCTCGAGTAGTCATGAGCAGGCCCATGTTCTGGTGCCAGCTTATGGTTGAATTTTGGGACACGTGGTATACATTCCCATCAAATCTTAACATTCTGTGGAACCCCGTTATTTTTAACAGCTATCAAAACCCCCGATTCATCGACGCATTCAAAGAGAAAACTAAAACATTGCTATGTACGTTTTTAAAACTAAATATTTCTGGGAGAAGGCTTTTATCGTCCTACATTTGTGTGGCATTTCATAATGATTGAAACACCGTGAACATGGCAACAGGCTTTCAATTATGTTGGCCGGCGACGCGACAGTGTGACCCGGACCTTATTCCAGCCGCTCACAATATACTCGAGAGCTCGGACACCCAGTTTATATAGCTGCAGGTTACATTTTACAGGTCCTTAACGTATCGCAACTGAAAACACTGGGCACTCATACTGAATTAGTAGGTAGGTACGGCGACTGGATGTGGTGTCGGAGAGTTTCCAAAATTGGGAAATTTGCTCATGGAAAAATTCGGAAATTTCTCACATATTAGGCTTGTCAATTAAAATTTTCCATTTCCAAATTGAAAGAGTTTCTTGTGAAATTTCCGAAACTTTATGGTAATTTTCCGCAACGCCCACGTCTGTAGGTACAATGCCAATTTGTTGTTATCGCAAGATGGCTTTTAATGGTCCATCTAACTATGTAGATGCTTATTGCTCTTCTTAGCTACTGCTCAGAATACACAGTCAGTGCTGATAGGTATACTTATATGTGCCCTCAGATTACCTACTATTCGATGCCACATTTCAGTGGAGTATTCATACACTCGACTAACCTGCGCCCGCCACCACCGCTTACTCTCAACTCAAGTCCTTTGACGCCGTCATGTTTGAGTAATATAATTCGCGAACTCTCGTCCTATTATGACTCTTTTGTTCATTAATGTCTGTGATCAAGTTTGCCGTATTTATGTAAGTATCAATATTTTCCATAATATCAATATCGAGAGAGCGAAGGAAGAAGAGAAGCGGTCGTCCCCTTTCCTCTTAGGTAATTTAACGAACTGCGTTTAACGAACAGATTTGATTACAGATTATTTGCGAGTTGCGATCATAAAGCTAAGCCGATCGGCTGCAGATGGAATTACCGCGCAGCCGCATATCCTTCTCCTTAAAATTGCGCGCTCCCAGTCTGGAGGGAGCGATCCTAAGAACGAAACATGATCATACATGATAGCAACTCGATAAAATTATTTGCGCTGTTAACATTTTATTAATTGAAGATAAAGTTTTATCCTGTTAAGAGCCAACAGGAGCTAAGATTTAAATATTTTAGGTAAATATACCCGTCTCGCTAACGGAAGCGGCTCCTAAAACTAGTGCGATAAGGACAAGGCGAAAAATCCTGCGTAAAAATATCAAAAATCGAGGTTTCGTACTCGACTGTTTCCTCCTCCAAAACTTAACCAATCGTAACCAAATTTGGAAATTTAAATGATTATGACATTATCTGTGTCGGACCGTTTTGCTTTTTTAACCGACTTCAAAAAAAAAGGAGGTTCTCAGTTTGACCCGTATGTATGTATGTATGTATGTATGTATCTATGTATGTATGTATGTATATTTGTTCGCGATTATCTCGCGTTTGGCTGAACCGATTTTGATGCGGTTTTCAGAAAAGTGTTTGTTACATTCTGGAGAAGGTTTTAGTATACATAGATCTGAGCTGATGCTGAACCCTGGCTGTACCTAGTGGAACTCAGGTTTGGTACAACATAGGCCCACGCTATTTTGGTCATCCGACATGCCTTGATGAGCACTTGGGTGAGCAGTACCCAAGATAGAGCTGATGCTGAACCCTGGATGTACCTAGTGGAACTCAGGTTTGGTGCAACATACGCACACGCTGTTTTGGTCATCCGACATCCCTTGATGAGCACTTGGGTGAGCAGTACCTAAGATAGAGTTGATGCTGAACCCTGGATGTACCTAGTGGAACTCAAGTTTGGTGCAACATAGGCACACATTGTTTTGGTTAACCGACTTGTCGTCGTGTGCCTATGTTGCAGAGTTCCACTAGGTGGGTCAATTAACTTTTTTCTAACCACATTTAAAAAAAGGAGGTTCTCAGTTTGACCCATATGTATGTATGTATGTTTGTTCGTGATTATCTCGCGTTTGACTGAACCGATTTTGATGCGGTTTTCAGACAAGTGTTTGGTACATTCTGGAGAAGGTTTTAGTCTACAGTACATGGATGGTTTGAAAAACCAATTGGACCCGGTATGTGGCGATGCTATCGGTATACTTACCATCAAAGTTGCAGAAACTGATTTAGATAAAATAGAGGGAGTGGGAGTGGGAGTCGGACTCGGACTGGGAATGGGAGTGGAAGTGGGACTGGAACTGGAAATGGGAGTGGCAGTGGAAGTGGGAGCAATATACATACAAATTGTTTAACACCGGAACGTCATATTATGTTTTGTCGCGTTTAACATCGAGTTAGGCCATCACCAACATTAGTAGGTAGTTCCCAAAACTAAATAGAGAGCCTAACAAACTAGTATTTTAGCCCAAAACCTAAAGTAAATGAAGTACCTATCACTAAAAAGTAAAAAATAAATTAAAATAAATAAAAAAAAACAAAAAGATAAAATATAACAAAACAAAATAACTTAATACTAAATTACGTTAAAACTAAATGGAGAGCCTAACAAACTAGTATATTAGCCCAAAACCTAAAACAAATGAAGTACCTATCACTAAAAAGTAAAAAATAAAATATAATAAATAAAAAAGAATAAAAATTAAAAATATACAAAAAGAAAACCGAAACAAAATAACTTAATACATATAATATCTTTTTTTAAAAAAGGGAACCGCCTTCAAAAAACCAACCCACTGAAAAGCACAAAATAATTTTTATATGGCACCCCTATACGTGTCCAGTCCCTATCTTCAACTTCAACTTCTTCAACATTTATTCAGCAAATAGGCCACAAGGGCACTTTTACACGTCAACATTGAATTTACATACAAGCAAAATAATAATAATAATACTCTGCAGCCCTGACCACCGGCAGCTTGGGCCTTGCCCCGCTGCTGGCGGCACCCTAGGTTAGGTTTTTTTTATAATATGTTTATAAGTATTTTGTATTGTTTTTGTAAGTGTTTTTGTATTTTATTTTTATATCCATATTATAAATTAACCTAACTTAAGATGATAAATAAATAAAGATAATAATACATCCCGTCGTAAATCAAATTTCTACCAAAAAGTAATTAATACCTAATAATAAGAAAATTAATTACCATCCGGGTAATTACTTAGTTTTTGAAGGCGGTGCCAAACCAACATAAACATTCTTTGCTGCTAATCAGAAAAAAAAACGAGTATGTAGTACCTACAAGAATGAGTAAACTAACGTTGTCTAACATATCGGTTCTCTAAAATTTTGGTTTGGCACCGATTTCAAAAACTAAGTAATTACCCGGATGATAATTAATTTTCTTATTATTAGGTATTAATTACTTTTTGGTAGAAATTTGATTTACGACGGGATGTATTATTATTATTATTTTGCTTGTATGTAAATTCAATGTTGACGTGTAAAAGTGCCCTTGTGGCCTATTTGCTGAATAAATGTTGAAGAAGTTGAAGTTGAAGATAGGGACTGGACACGTATAGGGGTGCCATATAAAAATTATTTTGTGCTTTTCAGTGGGTTGGTTTTTTGAAGGCGGTTCCCTTTTTTTAAAAAAGATATTATTTGACTAATTGATGTCAGTTTTGAATAGCACGCCTCTCATTGCGGCATAGTCAATTAGGCTATTTTGGCCATTTTTGAAGGGCTCTAGCGCCTTAAAAAACAAAAATATCCAAAAAAGCAAAACGGTCCGACACAGATATTGACAATATTAATCTGTGTTGAAAAAATCATTGCTCTAGCTTAAAAACCCACGGAGGAAACAGTCGAGTACGTTTGTATGGAGAAATGACCACTCCTGTTGGCTCTTAAATTTAATAAGTAAAAAGGTACAATGACGATCGTACATCGACAGACGCTAAACAAAAGGAAAGAGTGTGGGTATCGGGATAACAGATGCTACATAAGTCGTGTGACTATTTCCATACATTATTAAAATTTTGATGGCGTTTTTTCTATCAACAATTGCCAAGCTCGCTAGGCCCTCAAGGAGCTTTACTAGAGAGCGGCTCGTTGCACTGATACCTACTAGTATCAAACTTATATAATATTGTCCGTGTCGGGATGCGCCCCTCTCGATCGCTACCTACGGGAGTTTATGATCCGCGAGCCGACATCGCTCGGATAACTCACCGACCTCAGTATTCCATGTGTTTATGGCCTGTGAGGAAAAGTAATTCACCCAGATATTACTTCACTGGCCAATAATGTATCCCCTTCTGCTATTAAGGAACGTTAAGTATTTCCTCGAATATTCTAACATCAGGGTGGGAGGAACTTTGCAAACTCCTCGATTGATTGATTAATTTTTAAACAAAAACAGGATATTATTACCGGTACGGAAAATACTTCCAAAAATCATCGACTGCTAAGATAGGCCTTAGAAAGTCAATATGAAATAAGTATTTACTTATTCCCTTGGTAGATGCACAGTATCCTATATATTCTGCAGAAGGCGGACTAAGATTGATTTGTATTCACTAAGTGGACATTATCAAACCAAATCAATCACATCGTACTGCCAGCGTGACATCTCATTTCCTTCGACTTTCGTCACTCACATCTCGTATATTACGCTGGAAATACAGTCTACAAGTATAGAATTATGTCGCATAGTGTAACGATAAAGACAACAAGTTTCATCCACCGAAAGGGCACGGTATCACCTCACGAGATTACCACACGAGTCACGAACTCGTCGTCTCGGTGAATTTCTTCGTATGCGGATTTCGTGCGAAATGCGAATGATAAGCGATCGAGGCGCCTGCGACGTGTGATGTGAATCTCATTTTCTTTGCAAAAATATGATGAGATCATGAAGATCCCTTGTGTCGCGTTTACATCTCTTCGACCGACTTTGCAGTGTCAGAAGGTCAATTATCAACATATACATGTACACTCTACAGCCCTATGCATACTCTGTGTAAGCATGCTGTAAGTCAAGCATAAGATCAAAACTCAGCGTCAGTGCCTATTTTAGTAGAGTTGCAACTTCCTAACACAAAAATAAAACCGAAAATCAACTTAGCACATCCGATTACATATTTAAAATTAAGAAAACATATCGACCCCGACTTACAAGCGCATGATGAAGAAAGCTTTTTGCATTGTTGCCAAGTCGTAGCTGGTAGGTGCATTGTTGTAATGCACAGGCGCGCAAATCGCGCAATGCTGTCTGTCCTTTCAATACAATAACAGTAGGATTGTTACAATGCTGACAGCTAGGCGGAGCCGAGTGCACTGTCGCCGGCACGGCGCGCGGCGCGGCTGAATGCCGCTGATAAGAGCAGCTAGCGTGTAATATTGCTGAGCCAGCGTCAGCACGCTTGAGTGCGCCGAACATTCACGTTTGTTACGCGAGCATGAAAAGCACAGTCAGACGAACTAGTGTAATATGACCTCAAGATCCTTAGCCTTCCTCTTGATTTTAAAAATTTCACTAGTTATTACAAAAGCGACTACCGTCTGACTAAATATAGTACTCACAGAGATGTAACTTACAATTAGTAACATTTCTATCACATTATAATTATACCACTTACATAGATCAAAACTTTTCATTTTCCTTCATAGGTAAGGTAGTAGAGCTTGCTAAAAGTGGACTTATTATACTATTCTAGTGCCCTTTATGCTTTGGTTTTAATATATTTGTCGGTGAGTTAAAGCTGACAATGCACATACTCCATCACGCTTTAGTTGTCAAATCATTCGAGTCCATGCTGGAGACAGCTGATTGGCGCTGCCATGATAAATAAATATGTTAACGTCATAAATAGTAGTGTTTAAATTAATAATTTTGTAACAATAACTACAATGCGTGTTTTATCGTGAAGTGCAATTAATATGAATCCGATTCGCATGTGCCTGATGCTAAGCCATCTGAATGACCCTTCTCGTCCGTATGTCACAGCCACTTTTCTCCGAAACTATAAGAACTATACTGTTGAAACTTGGTAAGTAGATGTATTCTGTGAACCGCATTAAGATTTTCACACAAAAATAGAAAAAAAACAATAAATTTTTGGGGTTCCCCATACTTATTCGAACTGAAACTCAAAATTTTTTTTTTCATCAAACCCATACGTGTGGGGTATCTATGGATAGGTCTTCAAAAATGATATTGAGGTTTCTAATATCTTTTTTTTCTAAACTGATTAGTTTGCGCGAGAGACACTTCCAAATGTGTATCCCCCCCCCCCCCTGTAACTTCTAAAATAAGAGAATGATAAAACTAAAAAAAATATATGATGTACATTACCATGTAACTTCCACCGAAAATTGGTTTGAACGAGATCTAGTATAAGTAGTTTTTTTTTTATATGTCATAAATCGCCTAAATACGGAACCATTCATGGGCGCACTTGGCCGCTTTTTTGGAATAAAAATCGTCCAAGTGGCAGTTGCCAAAACACGGAAGGGAATGTTTTATCTACTTTAAGAACAATTTTAGTTAGTAACAAGTTACTAGATCAAACTTCAACTAAGTTTTTAAGGATTGAAAATCTTCACCAAACTTATATTAGCTTACCGTATTATATTGTTGTAAATCTAAGAGCCTAGATCGTTGCGCTAATGAGTAAATGTGTTGTGAATTACGTATTATCCTGCAACACTGCGGGCAGACGCAACTGCATCGCAGGGGTGGGGGGAGGGGGTGGATCAGGAATTCAGGACGAACGGGACAATGCGACGGAACTGAGATACGGCGTGTCCTGCCGTCCGAGCTGGCTACACGGCACTTCCGGAAACTCCAGCGATGTTGGAATAGATAACACACGTATACCTTGCACTGTACTGACCACTGTCTGCTGGAGTTTATAAACGAGTTGTATTCTATAGTTTTCCAACTTCAATGTACCTAATACCTATTTTAAGCTTTATATATGTACGCACAGAGATTCGTCATTTAAACAGCGCATGTATAAACTTCTGACTCTCGGAGCCGAGTTTTCAATTCAAACAAGAAGAAGGAAGAAGGTGAAGGTAGAAGAAGGGCTGAGTACCGCTTTCGTAACGAGGCGGCAGCCGTTTGCAGGACGTAATTAGTAATTACCGGGAAGATGGTTTCCTGCGTCGACAGTGACTCCCAGCAGTGTTGGGTCCCACTCCCACTAGGTACCATGCCCAACAACAAACGAATTATTAGTATGTACGTCTCTATATACGGCTGAACTTTGTTCCCGTAACTCCACAGAGGTACTACTGGAAGCTAAGAAGAGGAAACTACAACTCGCTGACGTCCGCTTACCGCTTATCTTACGTGGCCCGTGACTCGTTACAAAATAGCTATAATCATGACATGCATTCGGTGATTTATTTATTACCAACAAATAACGTTATCTATTCAGGGTAAAATCCTAACCTATTGTGTAGGTGCAGTCACCTACAATAACACAAGCACAAAGAAGACCGCATAAATATCTGACATTTGTAGAGCCATAAGAGCGTGTCACATATTTGCGCACACATTTGTAATAGGTGAGTAGATAAGTGATATTTTATTTACTTTATTGGTATCTTATTTTTTTAATATTTTTTCCATCCAACGAACTTATAAATAGCCAAGTGCACGACAGAGTCCATTTAGTTGCCACTTTTAATCTTAATTCATAGCAAGATGTGTCAGACAAGCTATCGATTATTGGAATTGGGATGTCAAACATAAGCATAGTTTACCTTAGTTGATTTGAATCAAGCCAAGTTGTATCACGGACTGGCTGGTGCAATCAGGTGTTGGGAAATGAAAGGATAAATAACATAAACAGCTTTACTATACCTTGTATGTTATCCAAACGGACTGACTGTCTCTCTAGACAGTTGGTCGCGGCGAGAGCTGCGCGTGCATCACGTGCATGAGTGGGCATTCGTCTGCGCGGAACAGTTATGAGTATGACGCGAGGTCGTCACCCGCGCCGGCGCGGCGCTCGCGGCAGGTGACCGAGGTCAAACATTACTTTATCTCTAAATACCATCGGGGAATATTTATTGCTCTGTAGGGAATGGAGCCGCTCAAATCTACTTTAGATCGTGAATTTCGTGATCATCGAATAATCGGCTATAACCAGCCGTGTTGAGGAGCGGATCGGAGCGGGCAAGGTGCTCAAAAATACCTCTCTGATGGCGACTGCCTCTTCGATCCATGATGAATAGGTATATAAATTATGTATACAAAAAGACCGTGAGGAGTGTACCCTATACGTGGTCAGGATCTCAGGATTAGGATGCACCACACATGGGTGCGCCAAAACACAACCCACCTCCAAATTTCCAGCTTGCCCGATTACTTACTTTCCGCGCTCCGCCACTGCAAGTTTAGGTTATCTTACCGCACAAACGAACCACAATAATGAAGCGACTCAATTATTTACATACTACATACATAGAATACATACCTACATTACCTTAATTCCTAATTGTTGATTTACATATCTACAATTAGGAATGATTTCAACCAAAGCATTGAATGAACTCATTGAATGTAAGATAGTGAGTCATTATCATTATTAATGACCACGTTGTGGTCCTCGGCCGCGGTCTAGGCCACAGATAACAACACAATTAATACAAAGCATTCATTATTTAATCAGATAAGTATAGTATAGTATATAGTATATCGTTTATTGCAAACCATGGTACAATATAATAGATGTTACAATAGAAACAGATCACATGGCACCCTGGTAGGGTATGGCAATTATCCTTAAGACTACATTAACTAAATATTAGTTATTTGTACAACAAGAGATCAAAGTTTGATATTTCTTCGAGTGCTTATTTTGAGTCCCGTGCAAGCGAAAGATTCTATAATAGATTCACGAGCGTAGCGAGTGAATCTAATTTAGAATCTTGAGCGTAGTAAGGGACTCAAAAGCGCACGAGATGTAAATAACTTTGATCTCGTGTAGTTCACAAAACTTTTCACCTCAGCAGTGAGAACATATTAGAGAACCCGAAAAATGTATTCCTTCTTCATCACTTACCTCTATTCACTCATGTTTTCTTAAGATATGCCAACAATTAAATTTTCACCTCAGCATCTCGAACAAGGGTACTTTGCTACTTAAAAACAGTGAGCAAAATCGAATTTTGCTCACTGAGTGAGCAAAATCGCATTTTGCTCATTTTGTCTCACTCAGTGAGTAAAATGCGATTTTGCTCACTGTTTTTAAGTAGCAAAGTACCCTTGTTCGAGCTGCTGAGGTGAAAAATATTTAGTACACTTAAATATACTTTGCTTGCTACTTGCTACATATTATTATTTTCTATGTTTAGGAACTTTGTTTACAAATATTATCATAATAGATCATCCTGCATAAATTCTTCGATGGTATAGTATGATTTTTGCAATAGAACGGACTTGAGTTTATGTGTAAATAAATGATTTATTTGTATGTTTTTTATTTCAGTAGGTAGTTTATTATATATATTTATTGCTCGGTAGTACGGTCCTTTTTAGGGTTCCGTAGCCAAATGGCAAAAAACGGAACCCTTATAGATTCGTCATGTCTGTCTGTCTGTCTGTCTGTCCGTCTGTCTGTCCGTCTGTCTGTCCGTCCGTATGTCACAGCCACTTTTCTCCGAAACTATAAGAACTATACTGTTGAAACTTGGTAAGTAGATGTATTCTGTGAACCGCATTAAGATTTTCACACAAAAATAGAAAAAAAACAATAAATTTTTGGGGTTCCCCATACTTCGAACTGAAACTCAAAATTTTTTTTTTCATCAAACCCATACGTGTGGGGTATCTATGGATAGGTCTTCAAAAATGATATTGAGGTTCCTAATATCATTTTTTTCTAAACTGAATAGTTTGCGCGAGAGACACTTCCAAAGTGGTAAAATGTGTGTCCCCCCCCCCCCCCCCCCGTAACTTCTAAAATAAGAGAATGATAAAACTAAAAAAAATATATGATGTACATTACCATGTAAACTTCCACCGAAAATTGGTTTGAACGAGATCTAGTAAGTAGTTTTTTTTTATACGTCATAAATCGCCTAAATACGGAACCCTTCATGGGCGAGTCCGACTCGCACTTGGCCGCTTTTTTTTATAAATATCTATGATTGTTTCTGGGAGAATGAGATTATCTTTGCGACGCGCACTCTTGTTAAATTCAAATAGGTGTAAATTATTTTTGACAAATGAAGTTATTTCCAGGATATACAGAGAGGGGAGAGTCAATAATTGAAGTTCCTGAAAAAGGGGTTTGCAACTGTCGGTCTGTGGAATATTTACCAATATACGGATGCATTTTTTTTGCATTATAAATAGGTCGTGGGCGTCGCTGCTATGGCCCCACAATAGCAAACCATAACTGAGCCAAGACTGTGCATATGCGTAGTAAGCGGACAGGGCGCAATGGATATGTGTGTTTGATTTTAAAATGCTGAACGCGTATAGGAAGGAAGATAATTTTGCTTTGACTTTGGCTACGTGTTTTTTCCAGTCTAGGTGGGTATCAATAGTTAGTCCTAGCAGGGTACATTCAGTCTCTTCTATTATGTTTAAATCTTGTAATAGTGGTGTCAAGTCAGTCGGTCGTTTTTGGTGTGGTCTAAATTGTATAGTCTTTG
This sequence comes from Cydia amplana, assembly GCF_948474715.1. Classification (NCBI taxonomy): domain Eukaryota; kingdom Metazoa; phylum Arthropoda; class Insecta; order Lepidoptera; family Tortricidae; genus Cydia; species Cydia amplana. The sequence goes on from NC_086074.1 coordinate 20,546,822, forward strand.
TTTTTGCTGTATTTATAATTAAGTTATGGTCTTGTAGCCATTGTGATATATCGAAGAAGGTTTCCTTTATATGTGAAAAGTTATTGTTTGGGTCATTATCGTGTTTAAATAAGAGGGAGATATCGTCGGCAAATACTACGCATTAGTCGGTCGTTTTTGGTGTGGTCTAAATTGTATAGTCTTTGTTTTTGCTGTATTTATAATTAAGTTATGGTCTTGTAGCCATTGTGATATGTCGAAGAAGGTTTCCTTTATATGTGAAAAGTTATAGTTTGGGTCATTATCGTGTTTAAATAAGAGGGAGATATCGTCGGCAAATACTACGCATTTATGTAGCACAAAATGACTTTGAGTAGCGCTTTAAGGTGTACTAGAGGATGCCAAAATGAGGAGTTGTCTTGTCTTGTTCACTTGTCATTGTCACACATTTAACCTCCTGACGACTAGATCAAACTTGACAATCGACGCGATTCGGAAAATCAATTAAGAGATTCACTAGATATAAAATAGTAAAGATATCTGACGTTCCACGGAAAAAGGTTCCATTGCCCCGGCTGAATATTGGAGCGGCGTTAGTAATAGCGTAAGCCCCAGCCGCCATAAGGTACCTTTTGCCGTGGAACGTCACATATCTTTACTATTTCATATCTAGTGAATCACTAAATCATTTCCCGGATCGCGCCGAATAAATCAAAACTTGATTGAGCTATGTAAGTGTGTACTGCCTACATTTAGGACGCTGCTGGTGTCAAGAGGATATAAATTAACCAAAAAACCTGACCATTGCCATAAACTATCAACAGACATCAATCTTGATCAAAATTCATAAGTTGTTTGTTACTAGTGTTATTTCTCAAGTGTATTATGCTCAGATTTAATTTTAGTCGCTCGTCGTAACATCACAGAATTTATAAATCACCGTCAATTCGACATTTACACATCACATCACTTACAGAGCGACAAACTAACACGATTCATGGCCTAATAGAGTTATTAGAGACATAACTAGAACCTCGGTGACAAACTGACATGGCTAATGAAAAGATTTGTTAGATGTATTTTCCGATATTTTTTTTTTCTTGTATAATAAATTCCGATCGTCTTTTTTCCCTGTATAAAAATTTCCGCACGCCTTTTTTCCCTATAGATATATTTCCTGGTATATTTTTTTCTTGTATTATATATAAATCTGAACGCATTCTTTCCGTAAGTTATCTACACGTATAAACTGTATAGAGGATTAATAGGCGTACTTCTGTCAAGTGCCTAACTAAGTACAACGTTTCACTCGTTTGATTTGATTACTGATTGGTAAAATTCCTTTAAAGATAACTAACCATGATACACAAAATATTCCACACAAGATTGCAAACAGGGTCCAAGCAAATAAGAAGTTTTGCCCCTAGTAAAATGAATGACCATGAAATTTTTCGTTAAACAACAAAAATACAGGGAAAGAAGGCGTTCAGATATTTGTGTATAAGAAAATAAATCTATCGGAAAATATGTCTATACGGAAAGAAGGCGTTCAGATTTATATATACAAGAAAAAAATATACCAGGAAATATATCTATAGGGAAAAAAGGCGTGCGGAAATTTTTATACAGGGAAAAAAGACGATCGGAATTTATTATACAAGAAAAAAAAAATATCGGATAATACATCTAACAAATCAATGAAAACGTGGAATCTCGCTACGAACAAATATGGTGACAAGAGTTGACACGACGAATGGAAACTTTGAACTAGTGGCAAGCTGACATTGTGACATAGTACTTAAGGCGAGGTATGCCCGGGGAAAATTTTCAGATTCTGTCAAATTACCCCATTTCACACACAAGCACACTTCACGCACACTACCTCACTTTACTGGGACAGGTCAGTGACCCAAGCTGTTTTTTTTTTTAAGATGCAGATGAGAGCATTTTGAGTTTAGTGTTAACCATTGGCCTTTTTAGAGGAACATGAACTGTAAAAGCGTTCCATTGAAAGAAGAAAGAGAAACAATACATTTTATCTTGCTTTCCTTGTCTGTTAATGTCAAACTTGACGTACTTAAATGTAAATAATCTAATTCATTTGATTGTTGTTGAGATGCGCATTGCGCATACTAAATAAACCGAATAAATACGGAAGTCTTCAGATGTAGGTAATACGTTATTTAGGTACCAACTGTATTCTGTCCGGCTTTCGATAAGGCGCAAAATCAATTCAATGACAATTTCAATGAACTCATAATTATGTGTATTCCGATGATGTTATTAGTATATAACTTACCTTAGCTTCAAATTGTATATACTATTATTTAGTTATTAATACAGTCACCTGCAATAATATGTTACACAACGAAAGACCTCAATAATATCTGACACGACCTTATTTGTAGAGCCATAAGAGCGTGTCACATATTCTTGCGGCTTTCAAAGAGATAGATATCTACACCTTTGGGTTCAATTGGCGTAAAGGACAGTTTGACGAAAATGAGTTATACAGTTTTTTTCAGAATTCTAAGCGTTCTGCATAGTTAAAATTTCGATACCTCGAGAAAAGTTGCCTTTACGACCCAATTTTTACACTATGAGCTTACAAAAACAGCTTAGCTCAAGGGGCGTAAATGACCAGTTAGTTATAAATTATAAGTTCAAAGATAGTATCGTAAAGGTTATTAATTACACAATAATCAAATTAATTAACAAAATTATAATAAAAACAATATAAGTAGGTATATTAAAATTAAAATCAATAACAATAAGTAAAAAATATAATATTAAAAATTAAAACTAATAATACATTAAACAGTCAGTTAGACGCCCTGTGCAGCTCATCCCAGTGTAGCTGGAAAGGGCCGTCTAGGCGCTCTGCCACCGTCTGAAGGAGGCTATTCGGGCTGCCGCGCAGGCGCCTCACCAAGGACGCAACGCGCTTGCGCATTATGGCATGGAAGCCATCCGTACGTCTCTCGCAAAACATCCTCAACAGCAGCAGCCCCAACAGCATCCTAAAGCTATTATTATATTGGACGCGTAGGGCGCTGAGAGCCCGTTTAGTGTAGTTGATCCATAGGCTGCAGTTAATTTGTGGCTTAGTAGTTTTTAGTACATTACCGTAACTTGACCCCCTAGGAAACTATTGATACTGGATAGGAATGGAATCGATTGGCATCCAAAAATAGCATGTGAAAAATAAAAGTTTTCATTGTCATACAAATTGTCTGAGAAAAGTTTTCCTCGCTTTTTGGGATTTTTCTAGCCGGATTTTTTCTCTGATTGCATACAAGCTTTTGATTTTGCCAATCTTCATTAATTTGAAATCGAAGAAAGGTCTTCTAAGACCGTTTCCTCGTAGCAGCATGGGATCTGGTAGCTGCCCTCACTGACCTAAAAAGAAAATCCACCCTGTATAAGGCGGCTAGCATTAAGCACTGGGATATTTAGTTTACCGTCTTCATTAACATGACTACCGTGACTAGTAACTAATACACCCCGAATTTGGAATAAAATAGTCTGAGAATGTCACTTACGACCCCCTACTAAACAAGATACACTAAATTACCAAAAAATGTATGGGTGTAAAAGACATTCATAGTGTTTTTGATAGGACATTGAGTAACTTCTTTCGTATTTAATTCATACAATGACCGCTAATTCAGGGTAAAGTTACTAAAATTTTGAGTACTTTTCTAATACACATCAAAAATGTAGCTTCATAAACAACAAAAATATTATACAGGGTGTCCCAAGAAGTAGTGATATACTGAAGCTGGGAGGTAGAGGACCTAGAGGGCTATCTGAATCACCCCCATGTATGTTCCGCGATTTTTCGTATTTTCGGAGTTATGATTTTTTTTAATTTTTCACCTATCGCCGAGTACGATGAGATTTTTATTTATGGTGACGTGAATTATTGCGGTAGATGCTTGATTTTTTTTGTGTGCTACGCTGATAGATAGGCCAATTCAGTATGGTAACATTTACTATCGTTAGATCTTTGAATGGAATTAAAAAAAAAATTAATGCCAAGAAAGATAAAATTACCCAGTATGTTCACAACTTCAAGGGCGCTTAGAAAAATAAAACATACTGGGTAATTTTATCTTTTTTGGCATTAAATTTTTTATAATTCCATTCAGAGATCTAACGATAGTAAATGTTACCATACTGAATTGGCCTATCTATCAGCTTAGCACACAAAAAAAAATAAAGTCCTGGCAGGGTGGAAATTGGTGGGTGGAAAATAGGTACTATTATCAAAATTTTAATGTAGGTAAATTGTATTTTATACATGTAGAAATGTAACCTACCTACTTACTTACTGTATATATTAGGATTGCACATAAATTTGATATCCATAGAATGTTGAACTATGCGGGGACTGATTTAGCTACGGTGTAAGCAGTACGGTACCGCTTTTTACACGACTGCCCAAACAAAAAGAGTGTATTGTTTTCAGCGTTCATGTTTGTATGTATTTATTACTAAAGTAAAAAGTAAACTAATCTGAAAAAAAATCTTAAAATTACGCAAACATTGTATATGCATTTATTTGGTACCTAGTAAATTTGTATAATACTGTTTATATGTATCCAAACAACCACAAACACAAACCAGACCGCAGCGGTATTGGCTTGTAAGCCTCGTAGGTAAGTATATCTCGGTCTCAAAAGCCGCAAAAACTCGCTAGGACTGAGGCTAGACCATAGCCGCTTATTTTTTCTTGATTTCATGAAGGTTTGCAGAACAGCATGTAACCGCAACTAAATAGGCCGTAAAAATGTCGTCATATAAAGCTGTAGTACCACGTTCCCGACTATCGGGTCGTCCGGCCTGGGAACGAATTCATAAAATACCCGATAGTCGGGTTATCGGCACTGAATGTTAATAGGTAATATTTGAAGAACAAAAGTTCTCTAACATAAATACAAAATCACAAAATTGTCATCTGTCATCACAGTTCATTGACGTACAGAAGTCACGTAGGAACGTTTTTAAAATGACGCTATATTAATACCAGCATAATGAAAATTAATTCCAATCAGTAAAAATGAGTCTTCAAACTTTTTTCATTTTAAGCGGGATTTCAAGGAGCAAATTACTTAAATGATATTGTAATCGTATTGTTTTAAGATAGTTTACTGCGTTTTTCAACCATTATGCCCCGTAAATAACAGCAAATCAAATTTAAAATGAGACTCGAGTTCCACGTGATGATAATTATTTACCCTATTTCTTTTAATGCAAACTGTCTACTGGTATACTTTTTCGTATACGTACATGATTTATTTGTCAAGAGTAAGCTGTCATGGAGCTCCAAAGCGCGATGCGTCCGCCTTCGTCCGAGGCCAGCGGCCATCTGAATCAAAGAAGTTGCGTGCACGGGACCGCTGATATCATGTCTTTGAATATATTTATTTAATGTTTATTTAAAAAAAAAGGAATCACTGAGTTCCATCAAGAATAAGATTGCGCGTTATTAGAAGCAAATTTCATATCTTTATCTTTTGTGCCAAAATTGTTACGAATATTTCAAGTCCGTTTTAGACCTATGTTCGTGATTGTTTTCTATCGAGCGAAAGTCAAAAACTTAGGGTTCGAATCGTTGAGTTCCCTAGAAAAAGGCCTCAAGATTGCTTATACAACTCATGGCAGCTGTACGGTGATCCAAAAAAGCGCTACGAATATTTTAAAACTCCGTTTTCTGAACTCACTTCACCTTAAATGGAAACGTTGAACCCCGGTGAAAACCCTCATCATATTCGAATAAAACAGTAATAAAAGTCAATCGTTGGCCCGTTTGCGTAGTCGCGTGAAAGATAATTGCTCGAGCCAGCAATATAATAGCAACTGGAGACTCCAGTGGAGACTAGAAACGAACGTTTTCTCTTCTCGTACTCGTAAATTTCGCCTTTATGTATTTTGCAGGCTGTATAAAACCGCTATTATCTAGTGTAGTGTACACAAGTAAAATCTTCTTTACCAACAGCAGCGTCCATAGTGCAATATCTGGGAGACCGAGCTTTGCTCGGAAAACATATAAAAACTCGAAAATGCGCATTTTCCCAGAGATAGCAAATTATATCGAAATCGTTAGAGCCGTTCCCGAGATCCCCGAAATATATATACATATAAATAAATAAATAAATAAATATGCAAGAATTGCTCGTTTAAAGGTATTAGATTAGCCAGCCCGCAGTACAGACGACGAGCGGCGGAGCCACACCGCATCCACCGCTCCGCGCATGGCTACTTTTCCTCGGCCCAGCACCCCTAGCACATGATTGGCGCGACAGTATCTCGCGGCGAGATAGACTAACCGTCTTTTTCTAACTGTGTTAATAAAAGAGAGACGGGTAGTCTATCTCGCCGCGAGATAGTCTCGCACCAATCATGTGCTAGCCCGGCTGGTTCAGGTTCAGTTGCAATGAAATTTGATCTACCTACTTATTTATTTAACCCATATATTATGTCCATCGGGTTGTTTTGTTTCGTAACCTCAAGGCGTTCTAAACAAAAATTAGATCTGAGCATAAGCATATCGTTTAAGAAGTTTATTCTGCTACGAAGCAATTTCTATCGCTGATTGGTGATTGTGCACCAAAGAATCCTGGTGGATGAACCCTTTGTCCGATAATGGTCATCCGAGTGTGTCCGTTAAGTAGCACTCACTCTAATGAGGAGTGCAGCTAATGGCCCACGATAATGCGCTGTTATGTAAATACTAAATACTAACAGTGGCATACTTAACTGGCTAATGGTGGACCTTAACTCGTCGCAGTAAGGTTGAGGAATAGTCAACTAACAGTGTGTACTCATTAGCCGCGGCCCCAATCCTGCTGCTGACGCACACAAGGACACATCCCGATGCAAGTTCATGTGAACTTGCGCTCTTTGGGCTCTGGTAGATATTTGTTGATAATTAATCGTAACCATTCTGGATCTCTGCCACTAATAAGCGGCTTTGTAGAGGTAATAGTGGTATGCATATTGTTTAAACCTCTAAAAAATCTAAAAATGATGTGGCGGGCCTCTAAAGGCCCGTTGTGGCTTGTTGGTAATTATCTCATAATCTATAATTTTACCTTTAAACAAGCAATTCTTGTTTATTTATATATTTATTTATTTATATATATATATATATTTCGTGGATCTCGGAAACGGCTCTAACGATTTCGATGAAATTTACTATATGGGGGTTTTCGGGGGCGAGAAATCGATCTAACTAGGTCTTATCTCTCGGAAAACGCGGATTTTCGAGTTTTTATATGTTTTCCGAGCGAAGCTCGGTCACCCAGATATTAAGTAATAACTCACAAGCAGTTTTAATTTAGGGTAATTCCGGGGTAGATGGCCATAAGGGGGAGATTGCCCATCGAAATATTTCATGGTTCTGATGGCTAGATGTCGCTAGTTCTTGTTTAGTACGCTTCACGTCATGCTTGGGAGCAAAGATATGGCCAAAATTTTGGAGTAAAAAAATTTACAAGTACATATAATCCTTGTTGATTGTTTTGACTAGTGCAAATATTTTTTAGAGGGTTCATATTTTACATGGTGGTGATGCTAGTGTCTTATTCTAAAGGTGTTACTTATTTGCTTTTGGTGCAAAGTATACGGTTGTAGTTTTGTTCTAACCTAAATAAGAATGAAGCTCGAGTCTCAACTTACATTGATTTTAGGCGTGGTCTTCTCTCCCGGAAAAAAAGGAGAGATGGCCAGTTCAAGTTGGGGTATTATGGCCATATGGCCGTGAAGGCACACAGTAATGAAGATGTATCTATCACGAATTAGGTATTCCAAAGGTTATCAGATATCAGTGACGATGTCCCCCTATGCATGATAACGAATAAAAAAGGAAAATGGAGTTAATTTTGAAAGATTGCAGGTGTGAGAAAAAATATCACGAGCCTCTTCTCCTTCATGATTGCATTGATGTGCTGTTTGCTGGTATTCGGTGGCCTAAAGGGGGTCTTGAGAAGAAAAGGGACTTGGGAAATAAAAATTAAAAATAAACATTACTAAAATTAAAAGTTGTGGCATGGCCATCTCTCCTGTAATGGTATGGTCATCACTCCCGGACACCTCGGGAGAGATGGCCAATTGTAAATTTTTGCTGATCTGATCGCAATAGAAATATTTTTTTGTTTGTTCCATTTTCGAAAGTCAATTAATCAGAGAGGTAACGCAGCCAGCGTTATGGGCTCAATGCCCCAGGCGGACGTCTTAGAAGGGGTGTTCTTTTTATAACTTCTTTTTATATTCATCTATTTTATTAGTATATTTTAGTTTTTATATAATATTGTAAGTATTAGTTTAATTTTTAAGAAGGTTTATTTTAATTTTAGTTTAGTTTTTAAATATTTAATTCATAGTTAGTTTTAATGTTTTTTTATTATTACCTTTTAAGTTAAATAAAATCTAATAAATAAAAAAATATATCTGAAAAAAATTAATCAAAGTTTATGAAGAAATAAAGATTTCTTTAATTAGATGTAAACTTATTTTTTTATCGCGTTCTAAAAAAACTATGGCCAACTACCCCTGAATTACCCTAAGTCATAACAATTTTTGTCTCATTTTCTCATTTGATCTTGTTTTAACCCGTGGAGCGCCCTAGTACCACACGTGTGACACTAACTCAATTTGGGTCGTAGCGACTCAGTATCAGACGTGTGTTACTTACTACAGATCAATATGGGTCTAATTGCTTTGCGTTAATTTGTTGTATGGTGGTCGTTCGACGGGTAAACTGTCCACAATTTGAAGACTGAATTTTCAACCGATAATTAGGTACAAGATTCTTCGAGGAAGTACATAATGATGTTGTCCAAAAGTTGAACGTAAGGACACACCTCTAGGATTAGTTATACATACACACCTGCGCTTACAGGAAATATGCAAATGAATACTCATTAACATTAAGCGAATGATCCTATCCTATCCGACCGGCAACGCAAACAGAAGTAGGTGTGTGGAGTTCAATCGGGATTACTCATAATAAATAACGGTGTGCAATTACAACAATGAATAATAACAACGTATTAATGTGTATTTAATGTAGAGCATGCATAAGTATTTGCCAGGATTCCATGAGATTAACAAAAGCAATTCCACAACTGTTCTATTTAATAATGGCAGCAGTGCAATACTCAAATACAATACAATACAAATACAATATTCCCTGCTTTGAGCTGATGCCTTTTTACACCATTTACCTAGTACCAAAAAAACGCATAGGTATTGATAAAACTTTTGGTTCCTTTCCTATATAAAGATACAACCAGGAATCGCCTGCATTGAATCGCTTCGCGTGAAAATTCAACGGCACAAACTGTCACAAGTCACAATGCGTAAAAACGTTGTGGATTAAATAAGAACCATCGTCCACGCTGTAACTAAAACACGTAAATAAACCCTATTGCAAATACGTACGGTCAAACGATGGTCAACTGTTATTACAGTAGCGGCATGAGGGGTGAATACAAGCGAGGACGCCAGGATTCAGGATGCCAAGTCGGGCTATTGTCCGACGCATAACATTTCCATTTGAAACCGAGCTTGAATTCCAGCAGAGTTTGCATTGTGTATATGCGAACACTCGCAACAGTCAACTCAACACTTGTCGGCCGAGGCTTATGTAGTCCTCTAAACGCGGATTGTGTCAAACTTTGTTACGCACTTGTAAGCCCAAGGATGACTGCATATCCCTGGTCACAAGTGTCACAATGGGGAAGGCAACTGTAACAAATAAACAAGTTAATGCAGCTGCAGTTGCCATCCGAACGTCATCTTTAGAGGACACCTTTATACAATATATATACGTGATTGAAAATTAGGTGATTAATACCTACCAGAGAAAAACACATTTTTTTTTCTTCAAAAAAACGGTTTTATCGTTTGGAAAGTTTTATTAGCAAATTAAAGCAGGCATTGAACCACAGAAACATCTATACTACAGACACGATAATACAATATCTTACACAAGTAAAATTTCTCTTCCTTAAGCTGATTGTAAACGCTTTATTTTAAATGGCCGGGTGCGATAGCATCTATATTCGTTATTGCTGTGCTCGGCTTGACCGATGATAGACCTGGCCGCGGGCGAGACCGGTTCCTGCGTGAACGCAGCTTGTGGGCCTAGTGGGGCTGACGTGCCAATAAGTCATTTGTGCAATCTAGCTGTCTTTTATGTTAGGCTCTTTTAGTCGGCGGCTAGAACCGCGGACACTTTAGCTATGTGTGCGTTCGCATACCAGCGGCGGACAGGAGCTACCCCTGAATTCATTACCATCGATATCGATTACTGGGGAATATATGTATTTATTTAATCACGCTATGCTATGCGGTAGTGTCTCCTAGTGTCACACACGGATCTTAAATGAAGAATCTGAATGTTCTGGTAAATATAAATATGTAGTAGTTGTACACCATGCCAATACTGTACTTACTAATTTGTCTGTGCCTGCTCTATAATTTTTCCTCGGCAAAAATCTGTGCAAAAATCAGAGATTATAATTATACTATGCCTCGTAAGTCCCGGCGTATTCGTACAACTAATGTACCTATGTACATTGTCCAAATTAAAAAGGGCAAAAATTGGCCTAAGCCTTACGAGGACAGACGATCGATAATCAGAACCCAAAGATATTCAGATTTAAAAATGTAAGATATTATCCGTGTGGCATAGCTGCCATTACCATTTCTAGAGATTGCCGTTGCCGTACCTACGCATTTAATTTTATCCATCGGATAAGACGTTTCAAGTATGGCACAAGGCGTAGCTGCCGAGTGCCGCCATCATCATTAGCGTATCTGGTGTGTGCACGACAGGTAAAGTTCCACTCGTTGGTTCTGCACTACCTACTTCAGCATTGTCGTTCCACGCGCACTGCAAGTGCACTGACATTAGGCAGCGGCCATCAACTACCAACCAGTCTACCAACACTCTTAACTCACTATTGATAGACTTTATTACCGTTGTAGTAAGGGTTACGAATAGTCAACTATCTGTGGCAACGACGATACTCGTGGAAAGGCAAGGCGTTTGACGAGTGTAGATCGTCACGCACTCGTCACGTAACATCGCGATAGACAACGGTATCCTTGCGTAGTGCCTTCATAATTATTCTCTTTTCGAATACAAAATTAGTAACGAAACTGTTCAATCACAAAAAATATGCTTTCGTCATAATTGTTGTTTCTATAGCCCTGTAGGTATTGTGTGGTTTCATTTTACGGAATTACGAAACTTTCTGCGATGGTCCGTAAATTGATTACCACGGAATTAATATTTATTACGGTGCCCTTGGTCTGACGCGAGCCATTTTAATTAACATTAATTGTCAATTGGCTGGACTTGTCGAGTTTCCCTTACAGCAGCCGAAATTGATATTTTCTAAGGGATAAAACAATTACGTATGAATAGCATTCGAAGATTTCGAAGGGCCTCGAAGGCGCACCGGCCTTTGGGCTCCACTAATTTATTTTCAATGCTCGCGTATCATAAATCAATTATACTTGGTCAACCAGATCTTGACAGTAGAAAAAGGCGGCAAATTTGAAAAATGTAGGCGCGAAGGGATATTGGCCCATAGAAAATTTGAATTTCGCGCCTTTTTTTACTGACAAGGTTTGGTTGACCAGCTATAAAATACAAGAATCAGCGGAGGCCAAACTGCCCTTTAGGTATTCATATCCTCTACAATGCCTACAAGGCAATTTCAAGGTCTGACCTACGTCAGACCTTCCAGACGTCAGCCTTAAAATTCAGCTCACGTTACTACTAACGTGAGCTGAATTTTTAGGCTTTATGAAACGATCAACAAACTTTAAAAAATGATGACGCAGTTTTCTATGCAAAACCTAGCATTTTTTCACGTTTTTGAGGTATGTAAGTTCTGTAATCCGTGAAAAAAGTTGTCCCTACTTTATTGTGGCATTCCTGATACATACCCGCTGTGCTTTTCATAGTTACCAAATAATGTCTGTATTGTGATTGTAACAAAGTTCAGATTAAATTATTAATTACCAAAAGCCTTGAGCGATTAGACACATTCTACTACTGTTTTATTTTGCACAGGGCGCATTAAATTAAACTCCTGTCCTGACTGCTGTCAGCTGATGACAAATTAAGCGTATACGCGAATTCCTGCCCTAGTAGCACGGTCGCAGTTTTATCATTTATCACCATGCCTGTCACGTTCTAACAAGTATGTAAGTGCGAAAGTGACGGGCTTAGTGATAGTGGATAAAAATGGAACCGTGCTGAGCCCGCTGGCTTAAATACGGTATAATACTGTGGGGTGACAGCACAGAGGTACATCAATTTTTGTTTTACAGAAAAAATGTATACGCATCCTTACCAACCATGCTGCCGTCCTCACTTTATAAGGCATAAAATTCTAACGTTGGCATGTATATATATTATGGAAGCGGCGATGTTTGTCAGAAGTAACGCAAACTTATTCCCCTTACAAAAAATCACCTCAATTAGACGAAACAAAATTCAGTACCATTTACCAATTTCCAAATTAGCTATGTACAGAAATGGCCCCTGTTGTAGATGCGTTATCATAGCAAACAAGCTACCCCAACAACTTTTACAGGAAACAAACGACAAAGTATTTAAAAGTAATTTAAATGAACTACTTCAAGATAAATGCTATTTATACCATTGAAGAATATTTAAATGACGACGCTTTGCCAAATTAATATCAATAGGACATCCAACACACCCATAAAATTTTTATATTTTTATTATATTTCTTTAACTTTATTATTGACTATTAGTGAGGTTTTATAATGATGAATTGTACAATTATAAAATAATTAAGTAATGCCTGTCTCAGCACAAAAACACGGGGGTAGAGCCTATTTAATCACCTATTATTAAATTAGTCACAAAATAAAGTTCCGCAACTAACGCAATAAATGTCGCAGAACAATAACAACAACAACACGGTATCTGCTTACCTGGAGCCGGCTATAGACAAAACAGTATAGGTAATCAAGTGTAGATAGGTATGTACCTAATTATAAAATAATAATTTCTGGCAATCAAGTGTTTTGTAAAGGTTACTTACTTAATTACTTCCTTTAGGAAACATTTTATCTAAAACAGACAAATAAAAGTAAACTAACAAAAACAGGCATAAACAAGGTGAGTTGCGGTGAGGACGGGATGTGGCCGGCGGAGCTCGTTAGGGCTGCGCGTGCACATGTGCAGCATCCACCACAACTAACAACGACGTAAGCGCCGCCAGACGTCTCTGGACATACGCCGTTTGGCACCGCCGATGCGCCGGCGCCGGTGCGGTGTCGGGTTCCCGCGAAATGAACCCGAGACCTCGTTGCTCAGCGTTTTGTTACACGACCGAACCATTCACTAATCATTTCCACCTTCATTCAGTTCGCTTCTAAGTTCTAGTATATCCTGACTTCGAGACGCACTTTAATACTATGTGTAATCGACTGGCACTTGAGCTGGCTTGACTGAGTTATCTAAGATCCGTGAGCTTTGTGAATGCGTTGGAGTTACCGACAGCTTCTGTTTACGTATTCTCACAATCGGGGCAATATTCAGACAATCGGGCCGCGCTGTTACCTCGTGATCGTGACACCGTAAGCGGCTCATTTCACACCGAATGCACACTTGAGGTTGAACGAGTGCGCTAACGCAGTTAAAACCCCCGTTACTTTTCTAAACGCGCATTGTTTTCTGTATCTTGTATCTTAGTCATATTTCTAATGATTTATAAAAAAAATACTATTTTATCCTCCGGTTTAAGACAAAAGGCAGTGAACCGTGAGACTACGGTATGCGGTTCATTTTTAGTCGAAACCCTTCGAGCCACTTTCGTAATCGTCGTAACTTCTTTCTAGTGTTGTACTTACTTAATTCGACATACTTGCCAGACCCTCCTTCTTTGGTTATTAAGACTTGTTCTTGGAGTTTAACAATCAAATGATGAAACAAATATTTGGCATCCGGATGGCTGAGTTTAGTATTGAATAACATTGAGCCGGAACACGACCGCAATTGCTAAATCTACACAATGGAAAGCACATCTCTTGACTTGCGACTTTCTTAGGGACGTAGTAAAAAAGACTGGCATGCCATAGTTGCCATACCTACACAAATATTCCCTACTGCACTTGCAATTGTACATGGACAATATGAACATACGAGTGATGTTTGTCCAGCGATAAAGGCGCGCTATTTGCTATAGCGGCTATCTACTACTGCTAGTATACAAAAGAAACAGAAGCAAAGGGTAACGACACTTGATAACGCTTTCACCGAGTCCCGGTGAGCGAAACAAGTACACGGGGCACGCCTACGACTTACAAGACTAAAGACGAGGCGGACACTTCCTATAACTATTCATAATCTGGCAATCTCATATTAGTAGTTACTATTAGACAAGGAACAAGGAAAGGGCAACACGCCAACAACACTAGGTAATACGCTTTGAGCGCTTTCACCGACTTGCCAGCAGCGAAATAAGATAAGCCTGCTAAACGTGTCCGCGAAATCTAACCAGAAACCATTCTCCGGGATTGGGTACGCTTTACCTTAAACATTATAATAGGTACCCTTTAAATTAACTGTAAAACAGTGATCCCTCTGTGTATTTAACATCCGCGCAATTCATTAGAATTAATATAATAAGCATAGCTTGTTATTTGGGACCGACGCGTCAAACGTCCGTCCAATAAATAGTTTAACAAATAGATATTAATTAATAGGAGATTGTTTGTATTTCTATGTAAGTGAATTGTCATTTCGCTACAGTTTACATACATAGCTCTAGGTATAACAGATAGATGCAAAGACAACATGTAAATAGGTATCGCATAGATATTGGAGAATAATACTAGAAGCAATAATAACACGTATAGCAGCTGCCTAATGTAGGTACTACCGACTACCGACTACTACGAGTCACAGCTCGAGTGTGTGACCGGCTTCAGCTGCGCGCGCCACCGTTGTGCATCGTCTGCGCGGCTGTGCTGCGCGTTCCGGAAGATGCGCCAGAGCACGACCTTCATTGTGCGCTTCACTTGACCTGACCTCCTTCGGCGTTCCGCTTGCCCACTGCGCTTAGAAGGTACATCTTCCATCAATAACAACTATGGCGGTCAGCAAAATATTATCAGCGCGTGCTCTAATTTGCACCGTTCTATTGCACCCGGGCATTTTGGGACACTATTCCTAGAAACATGCAAATAAGATTATTGCAAGAAATCGATGCTTGACCAAAAACGTAAATATTCCTATAAAGTATTGCCTATTGCATAACCATTAAGCATAATAAGTAGATGACAGAGAAGGCCGTAATTCATTTTAAATTTCAAACGGATTACGGATCGTCTTTGGCCTATTTAAGACTACAAGCTTGCGAAACTGAGAAGAGCCACCTGGGCGGTTCCGGCGCACCTCGAGCGTCGGCGTTGTTGTATGTAGTTCGGCGTCTGTCGCCGCGTCTACCAAACCCACTCCCACAACCCCCACCCGAGACCTTGTGCAGTCCACATTAGGCGCATTATCGCCTGATGTTACGGTGTTGCGCAAGCGACCGCCTGACGCGCTGTACGTGAATAATATTAGCGTAGATGAGCTTTCCAATCTGATTCATCGATTACAACACGTTGCTCCATCGCACTATTGTATTTCAAAACAAAATAATTATCTGCTTTAAAGAGCAAATGATCACTAATTTCGTCGCTTTTAAGGAAGTCAGATAACAGGGAGTGCCAAAGATAAGAAGTAAGTGCTGCAACTATAAATGGTCTGTTATCATAAATACCAGTGAGTTATCGGCAGCGGCGGACGCCTCGGCGCAGAACCGACGCACAAGTGCCTACATCTGTGCTGAGACCAGTAGAACTAAAACGTTGTAAGAATGTACAAACTTGTCTGTGCTTAGTGCCTTTATCACTGGAGCAGGGTGTCGTAATGGTCGAAAGCAGCTATCAGCGACGCCGTGCAGATAACCGCGCTGGGTTCCACACACGAACATGAACATGTGAGAATGTTCAATTGAGAATTCAATTAAACAATTCTCACGTCACAGACGAATACCTAAGGTTTGCGGTAAAAGACTATAGCTATACGACCCTCATCCCAAGTATACAATATTCTGTGACAGATCTACAGATGCCAAGAATAACTACTTAGCTCAAATAACCTGCTTATAAGTTGGTTCACAGTACATGTATTTGATGTCTTACGTTATCTACAGCACACAACATTCGGGTGTAGGTATTCCCATCTGTATTCGCCCCACGTGCCAGGAGCAAGCCCACACCTTTTGCCAATGAGCGGCAGCCCTGCCCGCAAGCGTCGCAGGGCGCAGCGCGACGCACAAAGAGCCAGCTATTCGCGCCGGTGACGTTCCCGCGCCGCGGCCGTGATGTGCGCTGCCGGCGCCTGCAGGAATGAGGGCGCAGAACCACTTCACAGCCCCGCCGTTTCTTCACAGCTCTCCAAATAGAAAACATAAACCTCAAGTAACCACATGTCCGATTTTGCAACCTATATTTGCTCTGGCAACAGCCGCTGCTTTGAGATGAATCGTGATCGACGCGTCCTACTTAGGTACTATACTTACGTCAAAAATCACACCTACTTTATAAGTATGACAGCGAGGAGTAAATTCTCACTTGAAGCATACAATAACAGGTTTCTGTTATCTTACAGTAAAGTTCAAACCGATGTCCCTATTAACTTGAAATAATTTTAGAGTATTAAGATTCATATTCCTGCTTCTAGTAAGTTAACGGGGGTCAGGGGTCAGTACATTTTTACATAACATTAATATCTGATTCGAAGTGCAATTTTCGCAATAGTCAAACGGAACTGCTGACCCAAGCTATCATCCTAGCTAGAACAAGACGACCGCAAATAACTCCTTATCAAACGAACGGTCACTACTATTTCTAGCACCACTGCAGTCATATCACATTACATAAATCATTGTCATGTTGTCGAAGGTCGCGCCCGGCCGGTTGATGTAATCGCAATCGTTCGCATCCTGGAGACGTGAAAACAACGGTATTGTGCGCAACGGTATTCACAATGCCGGCTAAGGGCCCGATTCGGATTTTAAACTAGACATCTATTAGATGTCTATTAGACATCACCAAGATACGACAACGATATGTTTAAGATCTTGTCTGTCAAATTTGACATCAGTGCGATTCTGGAGATACTCTTGAACGATTTCCACAAGATATTATTACGATATTTTAACGTAAAAGTGACATTTGTTGCCCGAATTGAGCTGCAAAAGAGAACTAGTTAAAATCTAAACTACAACGTATCTACTTAGTACATATCGTATCGTTCTCTAGTCTAGAACGGATCTTGTTTTCCGAATACCGCGGTAAGTAATCGCCATTCAAGCGAACAATGCCGCATTATTTAAGCGATTCCCCTCGCGCTGAACCCATACCGCGAGCGCGACAATAAGCACTTTCTTTGTGCAGATGCACTCTCGCAGTCGCTTCCAAAAGGTCTCATAAAGTATCGATCGCTTGGTTTTGCCAAGAAGTCCCGGAATCTCGGCCTGCCGTGTCGTGTCCGGTTCACGGGACCCTGATCGATGGCTTTGTTTGGATGAAAAGATATTTTGTGGCCGCGGCGAGCGTGCGCCGCCTGCTGATCGCTCTATCAATCCAAATCATTTATTGTCTTTATTAAGAGTAAAAGCACGTACTTATCTAACATAATATAATATTTATTTTGCAAGCATGCTTCGATTACATTTGCCGCATAAGTAAAGTAGGTACATATGTGAAAATACGTGACGAAACGGTTGGTTGAGCATTTGCCCCGGATTTTATACCCGGATGTTTATTTTTATCTTGCCTAATGAATACTTTATGGTATGTTTCGTATTGGGTAAAAGGAGTTGAAGACCGCTTAAATTTATGTCGTGATTGTTTATGTTGTGACTTTCCAATAATTTGCAACCATATGGCCTCGGCCAAAATAACAGTTTCACGAGACGAGTCAAGTAGCACGAAATGTTTTAAATTGGCGGGTTGGAACATATGGCTGGCATTTCGCAAGCGCCTGCGGCCGCGCATCCTGCCGTGACGAAAGGGGTTTTCCACCGGAGGCGAGGCAGGACGAGGCGAGAATATTCATGAGATTTCCAATAAATGTTAACTTGGAATGAAAAAAACACTGATAGTGCTTTCACCGACTTCCCTGCAGCAGCAAAGACAGCCCACTAAACGCTTCCAGTCTTAAGGATACGGTCCTATCTCTCTCTTTCTTTGAATTTCATTAAAATTAACGGCAATTAGTAATCCCTGTGCATATAAACATGTATATCAAACAGTTCCTTAATTAACCGGGCTGGGGCCGGGCCGGAGCTTCCGGCGCTTCGTTTTCTATGGAAAGCACCACGACGTGATCACCGATCAGCCGTCATAGAAAATGACACGTTGGACGCCTCGGCCCCGGCTCGGCCCGGCCTAGCGTGAGTCATCCTTAATCCTCCTTTTTCCTACTAAGGATAAAAAGCGAGATTTACTAATCGTAGGTATCAGACGCATAAAAGGACTGCTGGAAAGTAACGAATTGTCACCAATTATCTTTATAATCTCATATTTTTCGCCTCGCTTTGCCCGTGTAGTTATGTTAAAATAATCTCTAGACAAATCCAGCGCAAGAGGTAATTACGCAACGCCGGCAATCAGCAGCCATCTTCGTAGTGGCCCTTCGCAAATGGCAACGCATCGCGCATTCAATGCAAGTGAGTTCGTGTCTTTTGTTGCGTCTTCACGCTTCAGCTGTATACTGTACCAGAGGGCCTACCGCGAACCACGTTCGACGTGTTACCTCCCTGTCACACTTACGTACGAATTTGCAAGTGCGACAGAGAGGCAACACGTCGAACGTGGTTCGCGGTAGGCGCTCAGATTTGGCATTATCGTGTTGCGTATCCGTATATGCACAGATGGATTGGCTCGCAAAGTTTTCAAGGTATGCGGTCAAGGAATTTGATTTCTGTGCCACTTCGTAACTTGTCACAATGACAAAAATTAAACTGTTTCTATTAATTGGAAGCAGTATGAAGACAGGTGCAGTGCAGACACGTTGCAACGCTGTCTAAGTGCCCCATTATCTCGCTTTATGTCGCCACATACTGACTATTAAAAAGAACTTGATACTGGTACATCAACGTCAGCAAATTGGCCATACGGCCGCTGATCCCATTCGTGTGAGCGAGTCAACACCACGACCATCGCGCTCACAGCAAGGCCGGTTCACTTAGCAAGTGCGCGGGACCCATTCACTAGTTTTACAACGCTTACCGACCAGTTAACCACCTGAAGACAGTCCAAGTCCGACCTCTGATAACGCATAGCTCTCACGAATCTGATGGTCCAGTTATACTGGAGGTACAGTCAAGTATCTACGATGTGTTGCGAATGGTTGGTGGGCCACGGCGATCGGCATTGTTTCGCATACTTGGAGCACCCGAGCCGCTTATGGCGTGTGCGGGTGCGGGTGAAGGCAGGGGGAGGAGGTGGCGCATTGACATTCCACAGGCCTTCGAACCGGAGAGGGGCACCTGCTCCCCTGCGGCGATCGGAGGCTACAATAACTTCAATATGCCGAAGGATTTCACTTTTTTGTGCGACTTTATTTAACCGGTTTGGATTTGGATCTGAGTTTGAGTCGAAAACAGATCACGCAACATTACACACTGATAATAGTGGTGATACATATATTATTGTACGTAAACATGTATCTTACATCACAATGCTTATTACAAGATCGGAATCCGAACTGATCTGGGCTGATGATAGTGATGATGGACGCGGTGTAACATTTTTTGTGCTCCGTTAGTCATCTAATCTACTCATTTATTCATAATTATTTATACCAATGGTGCAGTAAGTCAACAAAAAAATTGACAACTAATCGGAGTAATATATGTTAAGCGTACTCGTCCTCACGGATATTATTCTAATAATTGACTGTAGGTACAATTATTTAATTTAGGATTCGTTGAATAACATTCAGAACATCAGAACATAATCTGAGACAGATTTAGTAAGAGACGGGACACTGAGAGGATAGCCGTAACAAAGTTTAATTGAAACGGCCAGCCGTGGTTACATAACCGCGTGTCCAGCAAGTGGCCGCGTCTCGTCTCACGTCTCGCGTCGCGTCGTGGTTCCGCGAAACTTTCTCAAAACAATGCGTCCGGAATGCGCCGCACACACTGCACTGCGACTGCTGCGAGCCACTAACTATGTACACACGAGAAACACACTAAACGAGTATAAAGCCCCATGCTATGTCAGAGCTTTTCCCGTGGCATGGTTACGGATAGAGAAAGCGCTCGCGTCTCGCGGACCAACATCAACACATACTCGTACATTCTCAACATCGCATTTCATATTTACTAACAAAAATATTACACTGGACAAGAAGTTGTAAAACAGCAGCTGTTTGACAACTTTACTTGTGTTTAACTTTTTAAGTGGTACCAAATCCTACAATAATAAAAAGCCTTCGTTCGATCGAGTCTTCACTGAAAAACTAATATATTTTATGGTGATTTTATGTATCTATTATCCTGCTCCATTAACTTAAGAAAATGGTGGCTCGGCTACATTGTTAAATCGCAACTTCCGAAAATTAACGTTTTGTTTGACCTTTCGTAATTTAAAATAAGTTTTCCTGTTATTCATCTCAATTTCCTTAATACTTATAACCATAACAGCTAGGAAAGACAAATTAGCACGTTAATCTCTGCATCCCGTCTTAATTGTATATGACATAGGTAGTACGTAGGTAACGGATAACGGAAAGGATTACCACTAATCGCCCGCGGTTATTCAGCACACGTACGGAGATGTGAACGGCGAGTAATAGGCCCAGTAGCTCTTAAATGGCTCTTCGCCAATTGAACCGGCCAAGTGCGAGTCGGACTCGCGCACGAAGGGTTTGTTGGGCATAAAAAACAATGTTGTTGCCCCACTTAAATATTTATTTTATTCTGTTTTTAGTAAGTATTTGTTGTTATATAGCGGCAAGAGAAATACATCATCTGTGAAACTTTTAATTGTCTAGCTATCACGGTTCATCAGATACAGCCTGGTGAGACAGACATACAGACGGACAGTGGAGTCTTAGTAATAGGGTCCCGTTTTTACCCTTTGGGTAAGGAACCCTAATAAAAAGCATCTAATAAAGAAGCACTGGACGGAAGCGGCCAGAGTTCCAACTTAATTGGAACAGGAACACTCAGGGGCTTGCACTTTGTGCTGCACTCTGCACTGCCCACGCCCTAGTTGGATAAAGGCACACAGGCGCGTTTTCCGGGCGCGGCGTGAGCGGGGCGTGAGCATTTTATATGTAAAAGCGGCGCGCCCTGCTCACGCCGCGCCCGGAAAACGCGCCTGTGTGACGAAGCTAAGTGCAAAGTATTGTAATAATCTAACGCTCGACTGCCGAGCAATAGTGGCTTTTAGAGCCTCATCACAATTAGCAATGTAGAAAAAGGCATTTGGATGGGATTGAAGTTTTTTCAAAAGTAATTAAGTGCAACCTTTAGTATGGTGTTTTCACGATGTTTTCCTACACCGAAAAGCAACCATAAATATTTTTTCCAAGAAAACTAAAAACTTGTTATTCGCCGGAGTTTAAGTTTATTCAAATGCTCAGAACCTCCGTTTTAAAAATCCAGGGGCCGGTCTTCTTTTTTTTTTGATGACTGAAAGAGCCACAAGCGGCTTGCAACTCACAGTTCATCGAGCTGGGAACAAGTACGCGAGAGGTCAGCAGTTGTCCGTGAAGGGGGCGTGTGAGGAAAGTGTGGCCGGCTCCACCGTAATACTTGTACCTACTTTCTCACGCCGGCGTAGCCCGAGATCAGTACCTATAGCGGGCGCTCTCTATTTACATACACCGTCGGCAATTTTATGTAAGTATTTTGTGAAATTGCTCATTGATAACTATGTGTATATAATGTACACGAAAGTTGACGTTCGGAAGTCAACTGCAGCTGCGGCATTGTTGTTACCACCGCTGTATCTGTAAATTATCTAATAAAATTAGTGACGGAATGAACGTCTTAATCGCGGCCGTAATGTGGCAGTGAACGTCACTCACCACAAACAAATTGACAGATACAGCGGCGATAACAGTCATGCAGTTGCGGTTGAATCCTTTTGAGCAACGATTAATTTAATTAATAAAAGCGGCCAAGTGCGAGTCGGACTCGCCCATGAAGGGTTCCGTATTTAGGCGATTTATGACGTATAAAAAAAACTACTTACTAGATCTCGTTCAAACCAATTTTCGGTGGAAGTTTACATGGTAATGTACATCATATTTTTTTTTTAGTTTTATCATTCTCTTATTTTAGAAGTTACAGGGGGGGGGGACACACATTTTACCACTTTGGAAGTGTCTCTCGCGCAAACTATTCAGTTTAGAAAAAAATGATATTAGAAACCTCAATATCATTTTTGAAGACCTATCCATAGATACCCCACACGTATGGGTTTGATGAAAAAAAAAATTTTTTGAGTTTCAATTCGAAGTATGGGGAACCCCAAAAATGTATTGTTTTTTTTTCTATTTTTGTGTGAAAATCTTAATGCGGTTCACAGAATACATATACTTACCAAGTTTCAACAGTATAGTTCTTATAGTTTCGGAGAAAAGTGGCTGTGACATACGGACGGACAGACAGACGGACAGACGGACAGACAGACAGACAGACATGACGAATCTATAAGGGTTCCGTTTTTTACCATTTGGCTACGGAACCCTAAAAAATGAAGATTGTTCGTTTGTATTTTTCCGTAATGATTGGGCAGCGACTACAGGCCTTGGCTCTTCTGCCTCCATCTCCAATCGTGATAATGATTATTTTGGCTGGCTATTTTGTAATATTGACAAACGACAATGTCTGCATAAAGTCATAAATTATTAACAGAGTGCGGCCCGCGTCAATGTGGCCCTTGGCTGCTAAAAGCTTGCCGACCGCTGGTCTAGACTAACAATAAAACTTGCACAAATAGACATCTTCAAAAAAGTACCTACTGTATTAAAAATTCTGCTACGTAAATTTTGCAACTTTACTCATTAAGTAGGTACCTACCCTGAAAGTCCCTGCATGATCACGTTACTGAGAGTGTAAGTTTTGTACTGACTTGTGAAAGAGCCCTGACTCACAGAATATTTTTATGAGTAAAAATACATTCAACCTGGTTTTACTGCAAGCTTGAAGATAAAACACAACAACTTACTATACATAAATAAATAAATTCATTTTCTACTCCCGTACTTTTATTTGTGGGTCGTGCACACACCTTTAATTAAACCCCTATCTTATAGTTGTCAAGACAAGTCTTTAGTCTATTCCCCAAAAAAGAATTTGTGCATACACGCAGTACCTTTTTGGCGATTTTACGATACTTCGTGTAATGACCACTTAAAAAATATTGAATGAAATACAGTGTTGCCAACCTTATTTTAAATGTCATCTCTGACAAATAAGTGAACCATAGACATGTTTTTTTTTAGGGTTCCGTACCCAAAGGGTAAAAACGGGACCCTATTACTAAGACTCCGCTGTCCGTCTGTCCGTCCGTCCGTCCGTCCGTCCGTCCGTCCGTCCATCTGTCACCAGGCTGTATCTCACGAACCGTGATAGCTAGACAGTTGAAATTTTCACAGATGATGTATTTCTGTTGCCGCTATAACAACAAATACTAAAAACAGAATAAAATTAAGATTTAAGTGGAGCTCCCATACAACAAACGTGATTTTTGACCGAAGTTAAGCAACGTCGGGCGGGGTCAGTACTTGGATGGGTGACCGTTTTTTTGCTTGTTTTGCTCTATTTTTTGTTGATGGTGCGGAACCCTCCGTGCGCGAGTCCGACTCGCACTTGGCCGGTTTTATTTTTATTTCATTCATTCTTTTCCCGCCCGTACCCTCCATTTTTGCTACTTCTTGAATTAAAAATATTTGTTAAATTTACAATTTTATTTCAAAGTAAAGTGCTTGGTCGTAGAAAAAGTATTGTATGCAACGTTGTTTAACCGAGTCAAAAAATACTCGTGGCGTCTTTATTAACAATTTTCGGCTTCGCCTCAAATTGTTACTCACGCCACTCGCCTTTTTTGACCTCTCTTAAACAACGGTTGCTTAAAATACTATTATTTGCGACCAACTTGGATAAAATTCAATATAATAACATGTCGACACAAAAACGCACAGCTCACATGTGAATAGTAATTAAGTGGACACGGACACCGTAGTGAACGGGCCGTGTAGACGGTGTACAACTAAAAAGGCGTTTGATTATTTAATATGTACGAGTCTTACTGTAGATTATGGAGTAGTGTAAATCCCACATACATATAATATGTACGGGTATTATGTACAGTAGAATATATTGTAGGTAGATCTGCTGCATTCCTTGCAATTAGCGGCTAGCCGTAGGAACACGCCTCGAGGCCACTTTTAATTGATCAATAAGTGCTTCTTGTTCCTAATCGACATCGCAATACATTCATTCCTATATGAACTTGATCAAAATAACTCTCAATAAAGTATTCTTCCTAATGCGTATGCGTATAAACAATCAAACATCACAATGAATACGTTGCATGATACCAAATATAAATAGCGGCATTGCGTTAAAATTATTAAACACAGAAACGTACCATCGAAGAAACAAAATACTTGACAATTATGTAACCCTTATTGCAACGAGATAACGTCCACAAATAGTCAGTTAAGTGTCTCGATGGGCTGTAATTACATAGTACTTATTATAGAACAACATACAAAACGGAAACTGTATTCTGACTGAGGGTAACGCGGCACTTTAATAATGGTCGGTGCATTTACGACTGGATGCCGCGCCGCGCTGCGTGCCGTGGTGACCGCGCCATATTCCAACGAGAGCCAAACAGCCTATTCACCGAACGTCATTTGATAACTCACTCAATTGTCTACCTTGTTTTCCCGCAGTAAAGTACACGTTAGAACTGGCTTTTAAATGCACTTAAAGTGGATATAGCAGCAACAGAATGGCAGTCAATAAGTATTACGAGTATAACATAGCGCGGCGGACTGTGATCAACGAAATCAACGGCATGATATGTAAGTACCTCAGGACGTAGTGACTTATTGTTAAGGTTACCTATCATCTTATTGTAAAATTCCAGTGCAATCAGTTGTATGACACAAGTTTCCTACACATCGGTAATTTCGCGAATACTACATCAGATGAGGTTAAAGGAATTTGTAATTGACCATCTAAATTGAATCAAACTTTCATAATAATCATAATTTTCTACTACATGCTGTTACCAAAACGTGTATAAGTATTATTTAGTTATTGGTCCCGCTGTCAGAGTATCCAGTGAACGGTACGAGTAGTTTACCTTCGTCTAGTTAAAAGTCAATGCCTTCTACTTACGCAATACATAATTATGTCATGCATATAATATATCGCCTTCAATTTGGAACGCGGCAGAGAATTCGGTTAATTGCTTGTACCTAATAATCTTAGATCATTAGAAAGGTATTTTATGTTCCGCTATTACAAATTCTTCTTCGTTCACTACAACCACCAATAACAAATAGGAACTGCGCAGCAAATACCATAATTATGTATTTTTAAATGTACTGCAAACAGTACTGCAAAGGCCATCACGCACATCTATAAACACACATTCGTGCCTACTCTATATTGCTATTGCAAATAGTTCGGCAGATAATAAGTTTATGCCCCGTTGCCCTCGCGTTCATTTAATGTGGTAATAAAGTGCACTTGTATGTTTAAACACGGCACAATACCTAATGAAGTAGTACCTGCTGGTAAAAGATGTAAATGAATGTTGAAGTTGGTGGAGGCAAGCTCGAGGCGCGGCCGCGAACAATAGATATAAACGAGCGCGCGAGCAGCGAGCGCAGCACGCTGGGGCGGTCGCCTGTCAAACCTTCAGAATGATTGCGTCGAGTCACTGAAGTGGGGAGCCAGCCGACCCGACATCCAGGCACGACCCACAGATATTTGTAAGATTCATTGTACCTAACACATCAATATCAATCTTTGTTCCAATATAGTCGAGAACTGTAATACAAGTTGTTTTATATGGCTCGATACCTATTAAGTAATATAATAAGTATGTCAGTCGACGACCTGTTTCGTATGCTCGATTTTTTTCGACAAATTAACCTACGTGAAACCTACTAAGATAATACGCGACGAAAATGTAGGTACCGTCTTACGCCATAATAATTAAAAGTAACTCACCAATATACTCTCTGCGCTACGGGTTTTCTTCCAAAGACCGCCGACTCCGGACACAGAGGGACTGGCACCACTACACCAAACTACACACTCAACACACACTTAGCTTATTTTCATGAATTATGAATTTTTGAATATGTAGCTCACTACTATCACCATTATAACAATATTAAGTTATCACCGTTGATTCATAGCGAGAATTTTATTGACTGACGCGTGACCGGCGTGACGGAAAACACCAGTCATGTTGAGTGATGAATGAGTATCATCAATATAAACGTTGTAGACTTGTAGGTTTGTATTTCAGGTTCGTTAAATTAAAAAGAGGAATTTTTATTGAGTTTTTTTTTTACATTTATTATATAACAGTCAATCGATCGGGGCAAGATTTACCAACGACATCAAAAACTACTTCCGCGGGACGAAGTAGGCATTCAATTTTAATATTTACAAACGAAGATAACATTTACAAGTCTCAACACCGGCCCGGCTACGGGCACGATATAGGATCATACAACATACAAATCGTAATCGTTAACAAAAATACAAAAATAATACTGTAGAATACAATAAATATCGAGTACAAAAGGAAGTACATTAAAGCTCGGTTGTCGCCTTCACTTGGCGTTCGTCAGCGCACACTGTCACGTCACTAGTGTCACACGCTCAACAGACGGTCTCCATGGGGAGCTTGGCGGGTCCGGCGCTGGAGGGTGGCGCGGCCGTGGTGTTGGTGAGCGACTCGCCGCAGGACGGCAGCTGCGTGGAGGAGTGCGTGGCGCGGTCGGGGCGGCGGCGCGCGGGCGGCGCGGGCGAGCGGCAGCAGCGCGCCAGCGCGTCGCGCAGCGCCGCCAGCGCGGCCGGCTGCGCGCCCACCACCAGGAAGATCAGCACGCCCTGCAGCGCGTTCAGCAGGTCCGTGCCGTACCACACGTACTCGGGCCCGCCCGCCACCCACGACACCACGTCGGCGCCCCACGTCACGCCCATCACCACCACCAGCTTGGCGCACACGCGCCCCAGAGCGGCCCTATACGACATTATACTGGTTAGCGTTTTTAAGGTTCCGTACACAAAGGGTAAAACCGGGACCCTATTACTAAGACTCCGCTGTCCGTCCGTCCGTCCGTCCGTCCATCCGTCCGTCCGTCCGTCCGTCTGTCACCAGGCTGTATCTCACGAACCGTGATAGCTAGACAGTTGAAATTTTTACAGATGATGTATTTCTGTTGCCGCTATAACAACAAATACTAAAAACAGAATAAAATAAAGATTTAAGTGGGGCTCCAATACAACAAACGTGATTTTTGACCGAAGTTAAGCAACGTCGGGCGGGGTCAGTACTTGGATGGGTGACCGTTTTTTTTGCTTGTTTGCTCTATTTTTTGTTGATAGTGCGGAACCCTCCGTGCGCGAGTCCGACACGCACTTGGCCGGTTTTTATAATTATAGCCATTGTATCGATTGCCACTACTATACAGCCCGTGACGAGTAACCTATTTAAAGTACAGTACGTGAAAGTTAATAATAATAATTAAAAGCCCGTTATCGATTTTAGAGCAAATATGTAAAATTTATAGAATTAGTCGTTTAAATTATAGGTACACCTTTTATTACGTAATATCTAAATAACAAGTATTGGTTTCTATTAGCACGTTTTCTTATCTTGCCTTTTAATAATGAGGTCGCGAACGTAGTGTTGAGTTGCTCACTCGTGAGGCACCTCTTTTGTACCACTCATTTTGTTAAATCGTCGCAGTACTTCACACCGCAAAAATGTCTTACTTCACTCCTCTATTCAATTTACTCATTTACTCGCGCGCATCACAACAGGTCTTACCACACAAATCATTCAAACACTTCATTTGAAAAAACCACTCGCGGCTGAGGCGCGCAAGCGCGCGATGCGCACAAGTACTCACAACTCGCAAGAGTCGCGATACTCGCGAGCGCGCGAGCCGCTCGGTACTCGCCGACATTCAAATCCTCATTTGAGTCTCAAATGAGTATGTTAACTGCCGAACTACAAACCTTATTGCAAAGACAAAAGGTCCACCGAGAAATTCGTTGAAGTTTCGCTCACCGCCTCACGCGTCACTGACTGGGACATTCCCTCAAAAATCCTTTCAAAATGAAACAATGAATTATATTTATCCAAAGAGGGAGTGAGACAGACACACGCCCAACTTCAATGTCGCCTCGCCGAAAATGAGACACCAAAGACAACAAGCGTAAGCGCTGCAGGCTTTCATACATCTTAAATATGTCTTTCATAAATATGTCTATACATTCAATATTTTTTGTTGCCGTTGGAGTTTTTTGAAGCCGGAGGAACGGTCGATGCAAAAAAAATTGTAGTACCTCACCTCATTTGAAGTAAGACATTGTAGTACTTCATTTTAGAAAATGAGGTACTCATACAAACTCATTTTAAATTGATGTCCCACCCATCACTACGCGAACGTGCGTCACCGGCAATATATGACGAGAACGGGCAGTTTTTAAAAATTCATCAAAAAATTATGGTGGTAAATTATACAAAATGATGTATAAGAACAGTTTCAGGAAATGTTGTAGATTGTTTAAGTATCAAAATTACGTTGAAATTAAGTCGATTTTCAGAGACATTGTCACTTGTTTTGAAGTAATTTCTGGAGAAAATTGTTTTCGTCTAACTTTCATTTACACTACTTCAAAACTCTTCAAAGTCATAAAAACAAAAATGTAGTCTATTAAATTTGTTAGTACAGAATATGTGTAATACAAAATTACCATTTTTAGCAGTCCAAACTTTACGAAATTTACAAATAAGATCGACAAAATCAGTGCTTTACGCGCGTTTACCTAAACGTCCATCAGAAAAAAAATCATTACTAATTTAGTGAGTCTGTTTTAAAAAAAAAATTCTGTAAAAGTGCAAGATAAGAAGAGGTGCTAATAGATACCAGTACTTGTTATTTCTATTACGTAACAAAAGGTGTACAATTTCATCGACTAAATCTATCAATTTTACATTTTTGCGACTAAAATCGATACCGGCCTCTTAACTATCATCGCAGTGACTATAAAAAGTTAATAATTAGAATGTCAATTAAGGTTTATTTATGTATAAGGCGCGAGAACTCTAACTAATTGCATCACGTTGCAGAATGTTATCTGTCGATTAAACAGATTGTATCTCAGTATAGTAGTATGTAGTTGGTAACTT
Source organism: Cydia amplana (assembly GCF_948474715.1). Classification (NCBI taxonomy): domain Eukaryota; kingdom Metazoa; phylum Arthropoda; class Insecta; order Lepidoptera; family Tortricidae; genus Cydia; species Cydia amplana. The sequence goes on from NC_086074.1 coordinate 20,576,333, forward strand.
GGTACTGTAACGAAAGTTGCATGCAAATGCGCCCACCATGTATCTGATCTTACATGAAGGAGGAACAGTCATAGTTATAACACTTCAGAGAGACTCAGACTCACCGTTCACTCGTCGACTTGACCTCGTCGCGGCGCCAGAGGCCGCAAGTGAGCTGCCTGGTGGTGGACACGAACAGCGCCAGGTTGACCAGCAGCAGCACGCCCACGGGCCCGAAGAAGTAGACGAGTATCTCGGCGTCTCCGTAGAACCAGCAGCGCTGGTCGCCGAATCTCGGGCGGAGTAGGTCAGGACCCTCCGGTGGAGGTGGAAGAGCGTCGAGCAGCGCCGCGATGCCGGCGATGCAGAGCGGCCCGCCCCACGCGTACACCGTGTACACGCGCAGGCGCCACGACTCCTGCCCGCGCTCGAGGCTCGTCGGACGGAAGTCCCTAAGGAAATGACAGGTGTCAAGATTTATAGTGCTAATGCTAACATTTGTTTGTTGACTCGGTAAATGGTGAAGTGGGTGTATAAAGCAGCGATCTGTAAACTGCGGCCCTCGACCCCAGCCCGTGCCCCGTAAGCCCCTACTGAGAGTTGAACACGTACCTACTTTTGTCCCGCGATAAGGACGCGGGAAAGCCCAACATCAAAAAAATAAGTTTTAATTAACGTATGAGGAAATAAAACTATTAAAACGGATTCTATCGCGTATATCTATCTATCTAATACCTTTAAACGAGCAATTCTTGTTTATTTATTTATTTATTTATTTATATGTATATATATTTCGAGGATCTCGGAAACGGCTCTAACGATTTTGATGAAATTTGCTATATGGGGGTTTTGGGTGGCGAAAAATCGATCTAGGTCTAGTCTAGGTCTTATCTCTGGGAAAACGCGCATTTTTGAGTTTTTGTATGTTTTCCGAGCAAAGCTCGGTCGCCCAGATATTTGAATTTATACTACATCCCGACGTTTCGAACCCTTTACAGCGTTCGTGGTCAACGGGTGACTGAGGAAATATTACACTTCTTCGGTCGTTCGAAACGTCGGGATGTAGTATAAATCCGTTTTAGGACAATATTACCTTTTACAGTCCGAAATCGTACCTATACAACATATTTAGGTACTTGTCGGGGATCATTATCACGGGATCATATTATAACGATATTGATAAGCTTAAAAATCATAATTAACAATAATTTTATAATATTGTTTAGTAATAATAAAAAAAAAGTTTAATGTTATAACTTATAACAATGTGCTATAACTGTTTACCTATACATTGCATGTTCCAGTGTCCTTGAAGACTTTAATAACTAAGCAATTAAAAATGCACCAGCCTTTATACCTAGCCCGCCTAGGTATATATAAAATCAATAAATAAGCCATTAGTACTCGTAATTCATAGAAGCAAAGGTCGTAAATAACGCATTCCACGATGAATAATGACCAATATCGCAAATAAATTCCTCGACACCTGCGGCCTTAAGGGATGGCTATGGATGGAAATAAGTGTTGTGAGTTAAAACAATGTTTCTGTAGTAGTGAGAAAAATAACATTCTCGATTCTCAATAGGTCTAACTTAACCACTAAATAGTGGTAGGTGACAGTGAATTAATCCTTCCTGGCCGGAACATGACAACATCCATCAACAGACAGAGCTGTCTCTCGGTGACTGCTGCTTAAAAGGTCAGTGTTAATAGCCGTCTATTCCGCCGATACAATTACGATCAATCAAACGAGAATTCGTGTGCGCCGTGCGGTATAATAGTATAGGTAGGTATATATAAGCACGAATGTGTGGTGACGGCGGGTTACAGATCTGCTTGGAACGGTTTTGACAACTTGTGCGATTATCGGCTGTTTTCTTATACTTTCAATGCCTGGGGATTCCAGGTTTTAATCATGTATGGATCCCAATCAAATTAAATTTTGGCCAAACTATTTGTGCGCGGATGTTGGTGGCCTGATAACAATAATGGTGATGGTTGGTAGTTTAGTCGACAAAGGGATCTAATTAACTTCCATCTTAGGCCTGATCGATACGATGTGCTGCTGCTGATTGCAGCTTGAGTGCAGCTGCACCGAGAACGTGGTCGGCTCCCATGTTACAGTCTACAGCAACACTTCGAATAAATAGTTCCAGCGGCGATTTCGTTGCAGTTTTCTGTAACGGATTTGTTTATGACATATCGGCGACGGTTCTTAAACAGCCACTATTTAGCCAGCTAGGTGTTATGGTTTTTAATTCGCCATCAGTAAGCGGTGCATTTTATTTTTATGAGAGGTTTATTAACCCTAGGGTTCGTACAACAATTTTCACTTCATTTCAAACTATGATCTGTTCTTCAGACTAGCAACTTATACCTATGTTTATTCATTAATTAATCGGAATGGCTAAGATGATGTTAATATTATAAGAAGGGTGTTCGGGCAACGGCCGAGAGCATGGACAGCACTCACCGGAAGGTCCACCAGATGTTGAAGCACATAGTGTTGAGCCAGAAGAAGGCCGCCAGGAACAGGAAGTGCATGCACACCGCTGCCGACAAACACACCGTTATGTTCCAACTCCACACATGTACACATTCACTCGTAGCAGATGGATAGATAGATAACACATATCAGTGAAAGATACAACTTATATTTTGTTAATATGTTTCATGTGCTGTTGGTTTTCCAATAAATAAATAATAAAAAACTTAAGGGGCTCCCTAACGCTTGGCTTCGTTCTTCGCGTAGAAAAACCTTTTCGAAGACCTATAACGTATAAACTTCTTTATAATAGTTACGTTCATAGTGGATTGGAATATCCTTCTGTAGTTTGGAATCCTTTCTTTAATGTCCATAAGACCCGAATTGAAAGACTCCAGAAAAAGTTCATTAAAGCGCTGGAATTTCGAGCGATTTTAGCAGTGTATCTAGAAATTGAGTTCAGAGATATAATATTTAAAACTTTCGCGTTTTGAACACATGTTAACCTGTGTCGAAACGTCGGTAAATAAAGGTATTTGAATAAATTTCGCGTTAGACCCGTCTATAAATGTGAGTTAATATGAGTCGAGAGAGTCACCTAGTGCTCGGCACAACGTGGGCGGCACCTGGTCGGCGGCGAGCTGTGTGCCCGCCAGCAAGATATCGGCCAGCATCAGCGACGCCACGTACTGCGTCTGGCAGCGCCAGTGCAGCGCGTGGTGCGCCGCCGGCAGCGCGCAGCCGGCGGCCAGCGTCGCCGCCAGGAACGCCGCGCCCACCGCCAGCCCGCACCCGTACAGCAGGTGCCGCGGCGAGCGCGGACTCTCCTCCGCCGCGCACGCCAGCACGCGCGCGCCCCCCGAACCCTCCACCGCCTCCGCGCACCACGCGCCGCCCGCCACCAGCAAACCGCTCGCCAGTCGCAGTGACCCGTTGCCTTCCAGCGTCGCCTTCGCCAGCTCCCCCGACACCGAGTACTGCATCCCCGGCGGGCATGCCGGCCAGCCGATGCTCACGACCGCTTCGCCGGCGAACGTCCTCAGCTCCTGCCACGCTGCTGCCGCCCGTACGTCGTCCGGCACGCAGCCCGCGCCGTCGTACACTTTTCCGGTCCCGCAACACTTGGACGGGGGCCGCTCGTCGTCCTCCAGGCACACGAGCGCGGCCGCATGGTCGGCGCAGTACCGCGTCGTCGGCAGCACGCGCGGGGGGCTCCGCAGCATGATGGAGCCGTTGTTGGCGAGCAGCGCGTACGGCGCCGCGTCGGCGGGCAGCACGCGTAGGTCGGCACAGGCCGGCAGTGCGCCATCCGCCAGTCGCCAGTGCGATGGCAGCTGCCCCGGCTTGAGGAAGGAGTTGCGCGCGGGCGCGTACACCCGGGGCGCCCAGGGCCGGGCCTCGGCGTCCTCGACGCAGGAGGCGGCGGCGGCGGCGCGCGTGAGCACGGGCGCCTGCAGCGCGTCGGCCGCCAGCGTGCGCGCGGCCGTGCAGCACCGCGGCACGGCCACGGGCGCCGGTCGCACGCCGTCGGCGCCCGCCACCGCCAGCAACGCCGCCACCAGCAGCGACAGCATGGTGGTTACCGCGGGATCGAGTCGCACGCGCATCGCACACACTGGCACATTATCATCCTAGCACTAGGTTTCACACTATATCAATCCAAAAAAGAGCACGATAGCCGATAACAGAACGGTCACAATATTTCAACGGTGGATGCAGTAACATGTTCGGAAGTCGATCGCAGTAGCACGTGTAGTGGGGCTCGGCGCGGCATGGACGCGTGCTCCCGCCTCGAGCGCGCAGTAGACACTGACGGTTCGCCGCCGGGTCCGCGGCCGCGGCGTTCGGCTCGCGGCCGCTCCGCTCGACTCGCCGCCGCCGGCCGTACCCTCCACCGGCTCCACCCTGCCGCATACCTGACCACAAAAAATATATTACATTTGGTTCAAATATTTTTTCCTCGGTCTTCCTCTCCTTCTCTTTCCCTCTATTTTTCCTTCTATGATGTTCTTAAGGAACAGGTCTGGTCTTAGCAGATGTCCAATTAGTATTGTATTCCTCTTCTATTTTCTATTGTCTTTATTATATTTCTTTTCTCTTTAAATCCTATAATATTTTTATTATCATGCAATAAGAAAAGGTTTTTTATCCATGCTTTATCCAATAAAACTAATAAACAAAAGGCTCCTTTAATTAAGAAGGGTACTTGTGATTGGCGGAATTTTCAAAAATAAAACATTTTTTAAATTGTGTAGTTATTATATTACCTTACCCATTGATTTGTACGTAGACACGGCGACGCTGGTCATAGTAGCGACAGAAAAACTGGCCAAGTGCGAGTCGGACTCGCGTACGGAGGGTTCCGCGCCATCAACAAAAAATAGAGCAAAACAAGCAAAAAAACGGTCACCCACCCAAGTACTGACCCCGCCCGACGTTGGTTAACTTCGGTCAAAAATCACGTTTGTTGTATGGGAGCCCCACTTAAAAATCTTTATTTTATTCTGTTTTTAGTATTTGTTGTTATAGCGGCAACAGAAATACATCATCTGTGAAAATTTAAACTGTCTAGCTATCACGGTTCGTGAGATACAGCCTGGTGACAGACGGACGGACGGACGGACGGCGGAGTCTTAGTAATAGGGTCCCGTTTTTACCCTTTGGGTACGGAACCCTAAAAATCACAAATTCACAACATCAGCAAAGTTTTCTGTTGGACAACCTCGTCGTGAACAGCGGGCTCAGCACGGTTCCATTTTTATCGACTATCACTATGCCCGTCACTTTCGCACTTACATACTTGTTAGTACGTGACAGGCATGGTGATAAACGATAAAAATGCTACCGTGCTACTAGGGCAGAGTGAACTGAATGTCGTGCACATATTTGCATATGAGACTGCTAGCGTCATCTATCGACACGGCCACGAAAGACTCGGTTGCGTTAGCTAAAGTTACGCGTTAGGTGACGTTACAATTGTTCCGAACTCTCTACTCGAAGTTACTATTCAACGGTAGATGGCATTATAATTTCCGTCTGTATTTTTAGCAGAATATCATAAATTCAGAATACAGTATTTCTGTTACTTTCAGCGTTTCAGTACGGTAGAACTATTATTTATTCTGTGATTTCAGTTCGATAGTCAAAACAGAAACTAAACCTTATATGACCTTATTAAACTTCTAATGTGATGGTTTGTACCTATAAGTATATGTTTACCTCATCTACATAAAATAAAACAAACGTGGCTTTTCGTATAAAACTATCTCTAATCTCTAGTTTGCATTTTATCTTATCTAAGTATTCTAATTCTAAAGATAAACAAAACCAAAACTCTACAACTTCAAAACGCAAAACTAGTCATCCTCCAATAGTTCTCAACAGCACCCCAATTCAGCAGGTTGAAAGTTTTAAATATTTAGGCAGCTTAATTACTAGGGACTCCAGGTGCCCACCAGACATCGTTGCAAGAATTGCAATGGCAAAAAGAGCTTTCAACCAGAAGAAACAACTACTGAAATCCCGTTTGTCATGTAGAAGCAAGAAGCTACTGATTAAGGTGTACATCTGGAGTGACTGGAGTATAGCCCTTTATGGAAGTGAAACGTGGACAATGAGCCTAAGAGATAGAAAGAGAATGGAAGCATTTGAAATGTGGTGCTGGAGGCGTATGGAAGGCATTAGCTGGACTGGCTGGAGAGACAGGATAACGAATAAGGAGGTGCTAAGAAGAGTGAATGAAAGGAGAGCTATCCTGAACACCATTGCAAATATACGCGGAAAAATGATTGGACACTTAATACGACACGACCACTTCTTTAAAACTATCCTGGAGGGGCGGATAGGACGCAAGCGGGGTAAAGGAAAACCCAGACGCAACTTTCTAGACCAAGTGAAAGAAAAAGTGGGGGTCGTGTCGTATCAGAAAGTCAAAGAGCTGGCGCAAGATAGGGAATGCTGGAAGATACTCCACCGACAAGAGAATAACTCTTAAGTTAATGATGATGATGAAGTATTCTAATCTAATTAACTAATTATGTTGTGGAATGTGGACGTTTGCCACTATTCTAACCTGGAGTAGCCAACTTAAGGTACCCATAGCCAGAGATTTGGCAATGGCAAATAGATAATCCCGTGCTCAGCTAAATGCACGAATCCGGATTCGTTTCCCGGAATTTAAACCGTAAATCTTACAATAGTCACAATACTAATCCTATCTTACACATTATAGGTAATAATGTAGTTCTTTCCTCGGAAGGACTGGGTGGTCTGGTGAATACCTATTTAAGCATTACCACTCGTTTTCTTTATATCAGAAACAATGCCGTGAAAATACAAGATAGGTAGGTATAATGCTGGGCATTTATGGGTTGTGGGCTTATGGATGTAATTATGGATACTACAATGTAACTCCCGCTAAAGGTTGCCAAAGAATGTATATACTTAATATACTGTTAACACTGTTTCTCAAAATTTGACTCATAGGACCTTGTCGCAGTATTAGTATATTTTTGTAAGTATAGTTTATTATGTATAGGTAATAGGTATACGTTAAGTACGTAAGTAGGTACCTACCTATTCTATTATTTGAAACTGCCTTTTTATTCTTACTAAATCCTGTTTATAAATCGAACACAAAACTTGACTTTAGTTCCTAGAGTTAAGTACTTTAAGGTCCTAAGGTCAGCCTGGGTGGTATAAAGTTACTCTAGCTCTAGACTCACTACCTACTTGTTGTTGTAAAATTAAAAAAAATTAAAAAAATACTAAATGTAAATATTTTCAAAATTGCTTTATTAGGGTCAGATATGAGGATATTAGCTATAATTTGAGGTATATTTTACAAAAAAATATTGAACGGTATTGTATCTGGAGAAGCCCAAACTTGGTATGTTTTGAAAATTATTTTTATTATAATTAAAAAAAAATGACTGAAATGTAATGATATGATATATTTTTGGAATCGGTTCAGAAATCCCTTTCGTTTAATACCACACACGATAGGTTTCTAAACAATTTTTTTTAATTCCATACAAAAAAAAGATGACGTCATAACTCCTCTCGTTTTTTTTATTTATTGGTGCTTCGGGTCAAATTGTTTCTAATATTCTGAAGATCAATCGTACCGATTTTCATACCTTTAACATCATTTGCAGCATTTTACTGAATTTCCCGTTCTACCGCCTGTGCTATAAATAATTGATGTCACATAGGTTTGACCCCGAATTGGGCGCGAGTGCCGATCGCCAACTCTGCCGCGCGCGCGCCCCTCGCCGCCGCTGCTAACACAATACCGTGTTTTGTCTTGTGTGGGAAAACACTCTTTATGTTCCTTCGTCAGTACCTAACTACTAGAAGTAGGTACCTACAACAGCCAAACCACATATCGGCGTGACTCAGGTATATAATGCAACTCGCACACGCAAAAAAAAACGAACTTATCATTCGAGCGGAATTAAAATTAAAATTTACATCCGTAACAGTTACGAGTTTGAGAAAATAGGGCAGCCAATTTATAGGTAAGTACACATGCAAATGCATAGTGCACTCTGTTTAGTAAACTCGTCCAAAACAAAGAACCAGTATTGGTAAGAACAATATACGTGATTGTAGGTCAGATTGAAACTGGTCAAAGTGATGGGCCTGATATAAAGCCATTGTGTAACGTGTCGTGACACGGGGCATATGTCGGCGCTTACGCCTTTGTCCACCGACGCATGCCTAGTTTTACGAGCTCTGCGTAAAGTGGCGGCGATGCGATATGCGATAAAACTGCGTTGACACGACGAATTACCGATTATACCATTACTGGCGCATTTTACGCGGAATTATTGCAGTCACAGATCCAATTGGATTAACAATTGTTAGGTCAGGCGTTGCACTCATGCGTTACAATTAATACCTACCCTATGCTAAACGATAGGGTCTGGTATGTAGTATCTCTATTATAAATTATAAACTGAGCACTTACAATATGTGATGTGTACACTGTGAACTAGGTAGGTAGGTACAGGTACATGTATGACAACATTTACATGCTGCAAATAAATCAAGTAGATACACGCAACGCCTATACAATTCACATCGTCAACGAAAATATCGAAATATAGCAGAAGAATAAGAAATGTATCGATATATCTGTCGCTTTCTGTATACGAGTCTACAGTGGGTATTCACATCACATCACATGAAAAGGTTTATTTACTATTCGGCTCATTAATCGCTACCAGTCGGTCACCCGTCAAGGTCAAAGTGTTGATAAATAAAAGACAAGATAAAGTACATGGCCATATATTGTCCCCTACGGCGGCTGCGGCGCGGGCGGGTCGTGTCGCGCGGCGGCGGCGTGAGGCGGCGGCGGCGGCGGCGCGCGGCCCGGCTCGGGCTCGGCGTACTTGGGCGGGTTGGCCCACGGGTCGTAGCCCAGCACCGACAGCATGGGCGCCAGCTCCGCCATGTCGGCGCGCACGTCCGCCGGGATGGCCGACACCCACTTGTCCAGCGCGTCCAGGTTCACGGGCCGCACCACTTGGTCCGACGACCGTTCCACGCTGTGACACACAAACACCACCTCATGACGAGTAGGCACCGGAAAATAGCGATTTTTAAACTATAACAGGAATTGGTTTCTGGACGCATTCATCTTGTATTTCTGTTAAGGCTCATTAACCACATCATATTTATTATTCTTAAGCTTGCGTTCAAAAATCAACTCCCTAATTCTTAAAAAAATCGATGATCAAATTGATCAATGTTTTCCCGCGATTCAAAATAAGCCTAGTTTACGGTACCTACTCGACTGGCTGAAAAATAGGCAAGCCTGTGTGAATCGAGTTATATGGAGTCCTCCGATGTTGCCTTATCAGTAGAGCAGTGTCAAGGTTATTAATGATGTATCAGCATTGATATAGTATAAAGAACTGGATACCCAATCAGCCGCCAAAAATGGCCCCACAAAAGTGATGTCAAAACAGATCATGCATTACTTTTTCGTTTAGTCTTGTTTGAAACGCTCAAATGTGAAGTTGTCAACAATTACGAAATGTGCCGTTAAAATATGTAAAAATAACAATGATAAAACAAGGAAAAAGGATGGAATGTATTTCTTTCGGTTAGTTCTTTGGATAGCATTACATAATTTATGTAATCTGTTGGTAATTTTATGGTTTTGAATAAATTAATTTGTTAGTACCAAAGAAGGGATGTTAAGGAACAAAAATCTAATGAGTCGATGTGAGGTCAATATTTTTTTATATTTTTATATGGAATTCATAAGAAATAATATTATGTTTAAATTCAAGATTTCCAAGAAAACCTATGCGACGTGCAAAGTGGACTGCTATTTAATTATAGCAAGAGATAGGGGTGATGCAGTTTTAAACAAAGCAAAACGGCACTTGTGTGTTCGGCCCATTTCCCTGTTTCCGACATATACACCACCAATAAGGGCTTATATCGACTAACTGTAAATGCTAAACCTGTCGGAACACAGTGACAACCACAGGATTTTTTTTATAAAGTATAGGTAGACTTTATAAAAAAAATCCAATCAGTATCTAAATGTCCCCGTGCACCCGCGCTATGAGTAAATGTAGATCTTAAATACACAGTTATTTAATAAGTAGAATTTATTTCAAGGAAATTAGTATTTAAAGACGTATACTTACGAATTAAAAATTTGATTTGTTTGAATTTGAACCACGAATTAATTTTATTTGAGCTCCCGATTAAATTAAATTTGTTTTATTTATTACTTCAATTGGTTTTCCTGTACAGTAATACATATTAAAGTGTACCAAAGTGACTCCATTCGTTCATTATTCTCGTTTGACGTTGTTTGACGTAAATACGTTACGTTTAGTGCCATCGGACTAAATTTTTTAACAGTGTTGGTACTTATGTTTGCAAATTTGACACTTAATGCTTACGACATTAAGCTCTTTTCTGTACGAAACATTTATCTTGACTCAAAATTTACGTAAGCGTTTTTATCATCAATGCAAATGGTGCGAAACGTCATTGGGATCCACATTTCTTGACGTTTTTGTTCTGCTTTGTGTGTCTATTTCTTTTATATTAAGTCAGTGTGTATCAGTCTTCGTTTGTATTTATTTACATAATTCTTTGTGCGGAGTGAAAGTGAAAACGTTAATTGTATGCAAAAATACGCAAACAAGTTACCGTTATTGTTTTAAATGCATAAAAATATTTCACGGTAACTCATCGTTTTTAAGGTTTCGTACCCAAAGGGTAAAAACGGGACCCTTTTACTAAGACTCCGCTGTCCGTCCGTCTGTCACCAGGCTGTATCTCAAGAGCCGTAATCTTTCATGAGACAGTTGAAATTTTCACAGATGATGTATTTCTGTTGCCGCTATAGCAACAAATACGAAAAATAAAATAAAATAATTATTTAAGTGGGGCTCCCATACAAGTAACGTGATTTTTTGCCGTTTTTTGCGTAACGGTACGGAACCCTTCGTGCGCAAGTCCGACTCGCACTTGGCCGGTTTTTTCATTCTTTTCAACCATGACGAAAAACTAATGTGTTTTTTTTATTTAGGTCAAGAGTCAACAGCATACTTATAGCAGAACATGACGGCTACTTAGGAAGGAGGAAGAATACCTGCCTACACTTGAAAGAAAACAGAATACTTGTTCCTATAAATCATGAATTAGCATAATCACAAACACTTGCACGCAGCCACGGCGTAAAATAGGTATGCACATAGACAATGCTGAACCTTAATTCGACAGACGTAACTTTAACTTCCTGACAACATGGCCAATAGTATTAGACAAACTGCGGCAACGCACTCGACTTACTGTTGGTGAACCTTATTCTTCGTATCGACATAAGGTCTAGTAAAGGTCCAAGAATGTTGCTTTGCTGTCCATTCTTATTAACTTATGTCGATTTTATACACTCTTGGACAAATTTAGAGGAACGAAAAAAGAAGGTTTCATTACTAATTTTGAAATTACTTTAGGTGCAGGCCAGTAATTAAAGGTAATAAATAATATAAATCCGAATTATCAGGTAGTGCGTGAATGCGTGTAGTGTATTAGGTAGGTACCTATAAATCCTATAATAGGTACTACACATTGTTGTTTCATTTTAATTCCAGCTTAGATATTAGTTAGCTTCTAATGACAAGAAAACTATTAACTATTGGCACACTGTGTTATTATCTTTTGTTTTTCTGTGACAGTTAGCTATTTAAGGTGACGGTAGAGGTGGGTAAATTTTCAGATTCTGTCAATTTACCCCATTTCACACACAAGCGCACTTCACGCACACTACCTCACTTTACTGGGACAGGTCATTGACCCATCAAGTTTTTTTAAGATAGCGTTTTGAGTTTAGTGTTAACCACTGACCTCTTTTGAGGAACAGAAACTGTAAAAACGTTCCATTGAAAGAAGAAAGAGAAACAATACATTAAATCTTGCTCTCCTTGTCTGTTCATGTCACACGTGACGTATTTAAATTCTAATTTAATTCATTTGATTGTTAACTATTTTCTGCATATTATGGCTTTGTCGAGATACGCGTTTTGTAAAGTTAAACCGAATAAACCCAGATGTCATTAAGTCAGATGTAAAATGTTATTTACTACTCTATACGGTTATTCATAAGGCGAAAAATCAATTCAATTAAAAATTTAAATAAATAAAGTTTCGGCAGAGTGGAAATTTAATTAAGGCCGACAAAATAAAATTTAATAATATATGTCGGCTGATGTACCCCTAAGATCTTTACAGATTTACTTGTACGAGTATCGTATATTCGCTATTTATTTTGCTATTAAATTTATAAAATTAAAATAAATAATTAAATATTATACTGGCATTCCATCGCTATTATTTCAGTGCTGAACTGATTATCTTCGATCGTAGCCTTGATGATGTAGTTGTACTTACACTTACGGCGGTAGGAGCGGCAATGAACCCCGCGCAGCGTAGAACGAGAGGTGCGTTGGGATAAATGCATATACATATAATTCTTCGTGCGTCTGTCTGTCTGTCCGTCCGTCTGTCACAGTCTATTTTCTCCGAAACTACTGGACCAATTCAGTTGCAATTTGGCACACATATGTAAATTTGGCACACAAATGTAAATTTGTGACCCAAAGATGGACGTGTAACGTAAATAAAATGTATTTTAGAGAATTTGAAATACGGTAGCCATTTTTGGGGGGGGGGGGGTAAATGAAAAAATTAAAAAATATGTTTTTTAAACTATATAGTGTTACATATCAAATAAAAGAGCTCATTGTAAGAATCTCAAAGATATATTTTTTTTATAATTTTAGGATTAATAGTTCAGCAGTTATTCATGAAAATAGGCAAAAAATGATCATTCTCCGCCCACTTTCTCCGAAACAACTGGATCTAAAATTTTGAAAAAAATACACAAAGTAGTTCTTTACCTATATATGTCAGGAAAATCTATAAGAAATGTGCAGTCAAGCGTGAGACGGACTTAATATACGGAACCCTTAGAATGCGAGTCCGACTCGCACTTGTTTTTGTTTAGCTCTTATTAGGTTTAAGGAGTTTTATGAGTGAAAAAAGAAGTTTTTTGTTTTATGTGCCCGTGTTATTGCCGATCGATTGTGTTTTAAACGATAATTAGACAAAAAAACTTGTTTTTCATCCAACGAATATAGATCCCCATGACACATCTTCCAAGTCGCCTTTGGATAGGCTTAATTTTAAAAATAATTGAAATAATGTTCTATATCATTCATACTTGCAAAAAAAGACTAAAAATAATTTACGTGACCAATGCTTATTATTAGTAAATATCTTACAATTTAATATCTGATATATCACACGATACAAAAAAATGGCCGCAAAGTTAAAAGTTTATTTATTTACGTTACTAGTCCATCTTTGGATCACCGACTCTTTGTCATATGTGAAAAATGTGTACCAAATTTCAATTGAATTAGTCTATTAGGGGCAGACACACAAGTGATCTTAAAAGGGATTTTTTTCTTGAATGATTTGTATGTACTTACCCCAACGCACCTCACGTTCCACGCGGCGCAGCGTAATCAGTAAGTACCTAATAATTAGTGTCCGACCGAAACACAAATTTCTGTATATATAAATATTGTTGTCCTACTTGCTCCCCAACTTTTGGTCTTTATCACATAGTTTAGTTTCATAATACGAAGTACTATTTCGTATGTTTCGGCCAGGCCGAAAGATTCGGCCGTTTTTTGGCCGAAACCGAAACTACGGCCGAAACATGATTTTATGGCCGAAACTGGCCGAAACCGAAACCGAAACCGAATCTTCGGTCGGACACTACGAATAATCACAATGGTCTTAAGTACCACAGACCCTACTGTCGCTTAAGTCCTTTATGACAATCTCTGCCTATTAGAACTTATAAAAAAAAAAGAAACCGAGTAATTATATCCAACTACCGAACCTGCTTACAAATTTTCTCGAGATATTTGAGAAATGCAAAGGAGAACATTCGAACAAACGAAAGTATTTTTGCCCAAGCTGAAACGGAGACCTTCAGGTCAGTGATGGTTTAGGTACAGTCAGCTGCAGGTCACCCCTGCATAGAAGATTGTATGCAGGGGTGGTACCTTTTCTCTGCAGCTGACTGTACACCTATAAAAAATTGTTGTACCTGCTGCAATTTTATACCGGTACCGTACTTTATATTTCAACAGGTATAGTACCTTCAAAACGAAGCGGTATTGATAAATAATAACGGTACCGTACCGCCTATAAATAATAATAATAATTCAGCCTATATACAGGGTGGTCCAAACCTTGACGTCCAAAAATTTTTTTTTAGATTCCTCACGTCGTGGGCTATCAGAATATACCCCATGTATGTTAGCCGATTTTTCGTAGTTATCGAGTTATGTTTTTTTTTTTACTTTTAACTTTTCATATGAAATTCCGGGGTTCCCATACAGAGTGGCTAAAAAATAACTGCATTTCCGTTGCCAGGGAGGTTTTGGGATTATACTGAGCAACTTTTACAATGGGGCCAACCCCGAAACCGCGAAAAAAAATTACCCTTCCATAGAAAATGGACTAGCCAAAATGTATAAAAAGCCAATTTTTTTTTCGCGATTTCGGGGTTGGTCCCATAATAAAAGTTGCTCAGTATAATTGCAACACCTCCCTGGCAACGGAATGCAGTTATTTTTCAGCCACTCTGTATGGGAACCCCGGAATTTCATAGGAATAAGAATAAGAATAGAATAAGAATAAGAATTGTTTATTGCCACATACATGAACATAAAATAGAGTTAGAATTACTTACATAATAAAATAAAACAGTTGTTATCATATACAAAACAAAAGTGAGAAGATCTTTGTATTAGGCAAAGGGTTCCAGTCTCAGCGTGTGCCGGGCCTAGGTGCCCGGCGCTGGTTTTCAGACCGGTCCCAGACTAAGGACGGTCGGAGAATATTACCTACATAGGAAAAGTTAAAAGCTTAAAAAATCATAACTTGAAAAGTACGAAAAATCGGCTAACATACATATGGGGTACATTATGATAGCCCACGATTTTTGGACGTCACGGTTTGGACCACCCTGTATAGACAATAATCTCAACGCTAGCCCAATGCGGATTGGGGACTTCACACACAGCTTTGAATTTCTTCGCAAATGTATGCACTACGAGTATGCAGGTTTCCTCACGATGTTTCCTCCTTCACCGAAAAGCTAGTGGTAAATATCAAATGATATTTCGTACATAAGTTCCGAAAAACTCATTGGTACGAGCCAGGATACCAATGAGTTTTTCCTTACCGCTTATACCGTAAAGAAATAATGCAGTCTCTGCTTTGCACGATTATTGTGTGGACATAATTCTTATAATCACCGAAACATACATACCTCTACGCACAGAATGTCATTGAAATAAAACATTGTTTTTTATAGTAAATTAATATAACATTCGATTTATACACATAACAATAAGCAGGCCAGGCCGCAGCGATATTGGCCTGTAAGCTTCATCTCGGTCTCCAAATCCGCAAAACTCGCTGGTACTAAATGCTGGTCTTGCCGTTATTAATTATCTTGATTCTTGAAGATTATCAGAACAGCACGTTACGTAATAGCATACATAGACGGAACGAACGTCAACAAAGTAGGTGTAGACACTGCAAGTCTTTAGGTATTAAACGAATTACGCTTCGTATTAATAGATGAGTAATATTTAAATGAACATATAATATTCTCTAACATAAATACAAGATTACAATTAATTGACATCAAAAGTCATTGACGTACAGAAGTCATATACATTTTTATAATGACGCAAAATTGATACCAGCATAATGAAAATCAATCCCAATCAGTAAAACGAGTCTTTAAACTTTTTTCATTTTAAGCGGGTTTTGAAGGAACAAGTTACTTAAATTCGATTGTAATCGTATTGTTTTAGGATAATTTACTGCTGTTTTCGACCGTTACGACCCGTAAATAACAACAACTCACATTTAAAATTTGACTGGAGCTCGACGTGATTATATTTATTTACCCTATTTTATGAAATACAATTTATCTACTGGTATACATTTTCGTATGCGTATATGATGAAATGTCTTTATTAATGTCAAAAACGAGCTATGACGACGTACACGTCTGCTTCGATGCAAGGCCAACGGCCATCTGACTCGAAGAAGAGTTTTGAGTGATGTCGTCAATGTATGGAAATTATACGAAAGTTTACATTTGGGATTGAATTTCTGTGTTGTATTTGTGAGTAAAAATATAAGTAGATAATAATCTGGTAGTTTAGTTATCTAGCCTTCAAAATCCCACAACAACTCAATTACTGTCAAAGACAAAACTGTAATGCGTCTTGCTCAAACGGAACTCCATATTTTGATTTTTGGACACTTTTAGTGTCGATTTGTAGAGAATTACAGGAAATAAAAAAAAATATGGTGTGAAGAGCCGGTACACGGCTTCTTCGTGAACAGATTTACGTATGATTTAATGCAGTTATTAATCATTCATTGAACAAATTGATTGCACAAAGTGAGGTCTAAATCGAAAACGTCATATACCGTCCCCTTAAACAAAGGCAATTACTATGAAAGATTCAATTTCATTAACTTGAGATAAGCTGAAGGCGAGGTTCCACGGTAACATATACTTAGGTGTAGCTATATGTATATATGACATAAAGAAAACAGCAGGAACAACATGGATAAGAATAGCAAGAGACCGACTAGCGTGGAGAAATCTTGGGGAGGGGAGGCCTATGCTGCAAAGCAAGACAATCTGCAGAAACAAAATAACCGGTGCCAAAATGAAAATAATAAAAATAAAAGAAGAAACAATTTAAAATAAATATGTTAACATAAAAATAGGTACTATAGAAATATGTATGTAAACAAGATTGTTAATAAAGGATTTTATTATTATGTCTTTTATTCATTTAATTTCTTAGATTAGAATTTAGGTTATTTATAATATGAATATAAAAGTAAAATATAAAAACACTTACAAAACAATAAAAAATACATATAAACACATTATAAAAAACACATTATTATTATTATTCTCTTTATTTATTTCAACTCTTAGGCTAGGTTATTTTATAATATGGATATAAAAATAAAATACAAAAACAATACAAAATACATATAAACATATTATAAAAAACCTAACCTAGGGTGCCGCCAGCAGCGGGGCAAGGCCCAAGCTGCCGGTGGTTATTATTATTTTTTATGTATTCATTATTTAGATTAATAATAACATATTTAAATGTTTACGTTATTTTATTGAATGACATTGACATGAATGACAAGACTATTTCTTCTATGGCCATAGAGGTCTCCTAATACAAAATAGGTATAACACCTCCGTCGCAAATCTCTATGATCGGTCTTCTGCATCTTGAATTGGTATTACCGTGCTCAACATCTGGTCTATGTGTCTTTTCCAAATATCTCCAGAATCCGTCTTAATCTCGTAATGGAGCCGGCCCAGAGTTTTAGTTACAGTTCCAAATTGCCATTTATTACGTCCGCTAGTATAATCTCTTGCTTGAACTCTCTGGCCGACAGTAAATGACCGGACGGTGTGGTTCTCTTCGGACCTTTCAGGCCTTGTCCCCACATCTTCCCCCCTGGTCTTGAACTGCACGTGCAACATATTTCTTATCGTTCTTTTAAACATAAGTTCATATGGGCTCTTGCCGGTGGTAGTACTCGGCGTTCTCAACAATCGCTCCTTTACTGCTAAGATTTTGTCGTGCAGATTACCTGGTTCAGCGTCCATGCATTTTAGAGCCTTTTTAATTGTTTGGACATATCTCTCCGCTTGACCGTTGGTAGCTGGATGGTACGGTGCGAACGTTTTATGTACTACTCCTTTTTTCTTAAGGTAATCTTCGAACTCTGTTGAAATGAATTGACGTCCGTTATCAGAAACGAGTGTTAAGGGAAACCCAAACGTAATAAAAATCTCATGTAATTTTCTGATACACCAAGAGCTGGTTGTCGTTTTGGTTGGGAAGATTTCAACCCATTTAGTGAAAGCATCGACAACTATAAGTAAGGACTGTCCTTTCAGAGGTCCCGCGAAGTCAATATGGAGGCGCTGCCACGGGCCGGTCGGAGGCTCCCAGTGGTGTAGTGTAACCGGTGGGGGTTCGTTTTGGTGTAGCCGGCATTCACGACAGTTTCTTACTACGTCTTCTAATTCTTTGTCCATATTTTTCCAATAGACGTAGCCTCTTGCTAGTAATTTCATCCTCACCATACCGAGATGTCCTGAATGTAATTCATCCAATATATGTTTTCTCAGCCCTGCTGGTATCATGACTCGCGTTCCCTTTAAGATACACCCATCTTGAATGGTAAGTTCGTTATCGTTGTAGCCATATCGGCGAACGGTCGTGCCCGCCATTAACGCTTGTAATAGGATGCTGTATTCGGGATCTCTTAACGTTTCTTCAGCGATTTTCACACGGTCAACCGCAATGGTGTTCATTTGATTTAATTGAAATGCGGTATGTACATCAATTATATTGGGAGATATTGTATCTACTGGAAATCTTGACAAATAATCTGCATTACTATTATCGTTGGAAGTCCGGTACTCGATTGTGTAGTTGAAACCGGATAGAAAATGTGCGTAGTGGAAAAGCCTCATTGTGCTCATTGCTGGCAAGGTCTTGTGTGGGTGAAAAATGGTGGTTAGCGGCTTGTGATCAGTCACAAGTATGAATTTGCGTCCGTAGCAATAATGGAAAAACTTTTTGAGACCCCAGAACAGCGATGTAGCCTCCTTGACTATTTGGCTGTACTTTTTCTCGCTACTTGTTAATGAGCGCGATGCGAATGCAATAGGTCTATCAGATCCATCCAGTAAGCGGTGCGAAAGAACGGCTCCCAGACCCGTAGGTGATGCATCAGTAGCTAAAACCAGAGGATGTTCTGGGTTGAAGTGGGTCAGTACTCTATCGCTGAGTATTTCTTTTTTGATCCTATTAAAGCTTTCAGCACATTTCTGTGTCCACACGAAGTGTGCGTTTTTCTTAAGCAGGTTATTCAAAGGCGTAGATATTGAAGCCAAGTTCGGTATAAATTTGTTATAATAATTAGCCATGCCAAGGAAGGTCCTTAATTCATTTACGTTACTGGGTGGTTTAGTATCTGTAATGGCTTTTACTTTGTTTTTATTCTTGTGTAAACCATTTTTATCAATAATATGCCCTAAATACTCAATGCTCTCCTTCATAAAATGGCATTTGTCTTTGTTCAGTTTCAAGTTGTTTTCATTTAATTTTTGTAATACTTGTCGTAGTCTAGCCAGTAGTTCTTTTTCTGAAGATCCTTGAATGATGATGTCATCGAAAAAGCATTTGACGCCGGTGATTCCTTGTAGCAGTTGATCCATGAATTTTTGCCATAAATTAGGGGCTACTTTGACCCCGAACATGAGTCTGTTTACTTTAAACGTTCCCTTATGTGTACTGAGGGTCTGCATCATGGCACTTTCTTCGTCCATCATCATGTGTAAATAGGCTTGGCTAAGGTCTAATGTACAGAACAATTCTCCTCCATTCATCTCTACCAGGATGTCTTCTATGATAGGGATGGGGTACTGTTCATCTCTAATTGATTTATTTAGGGTGACCTTATAATCTGCGCATAAGCGTATGCTACCGTTAGGTTTGACAATCGGTACAACAGGTGTCCCCCATTCTGAGTTGTCAATCTTTGTGATGACTCCTTGTTTACATAATCGATCTATTTCGTCATCTACCTTATCCTTTAACGCATATGGAATGCGTCTAGGTTTGACAAAGATTGGCGTTGAATTTTCATTTAAGGTGAAACGACCTTTGTAGTTAGGTATACAACCTAGGGTACCATCAAATACATTGGGAAATTCAGAGATAAGTTTTTCGATGTCTGGGTGTGTTTCTAAATTGAGCTGATTAATATTATCCATGTCGAATAAATTTATTGCGCGTATCCATGTTCGGCCGAAGATAGCATCTAAGTCTTCTTTCATAATGTAGAGTTTTCCATCAAATATTTTATCTTTGCATTTGCAAGTGACATAGGCTACGCCAAACGGTACGAAAACTTCTTTCGTGTATGTCCTCATTGTAATTTTAGATTTGTATATTTTACACCCTGTATTTAATTTCTGGAAATCTTTGTAAGACATGGACGACAGGGCCGCACCCGTATCTACTTCCATGACGGTGTCCTTGTTGTTGAGAGACACGTTTATCATAAACTTATCTGTGTTATGGGATTGTATTAAGTTCATATCCCAGGGTGTGTTGTCATCGACTGTTTTAGTTGAGCTATCCGTGTCGTGATCTTCCGTGAGTTCATGTTCTATTTGTTTGTTCGCTTGCGTAAATCGTAAACAAACTCGAGCAAGATGGCCTTTTCGCTTGCACTTGGTACATGTGTCATTTATGCTTCGACACGTATTTGCTTGATGTTCTTGACTTCCGCAACGGAAACATTTTCCCTTTAAATCTTTAATCGAAAGAGGTTTGTTATCCATTTTACGTTTAAAACTATCGTATCTAGTTTTAATTAAGTGTTGATCTTGAGGTTCTTGCGTAGAGCAGTGTGCAGGTGACATGTAGGTACTGTCCGATTTTGCCAGTTCGAGTGTAGTTGCGGTTTTTATTACGTCTGTGAAACTTTTTACCTTTACTTCCTGCAAGAGTTTTGTTCTTATATCGTTGTCGCGTAAACCTCTTATAAATTGTAGAGTAAGAAATTGATCGCAAATTGATTTCTTGCAGTGAATACACGAAAACTCGCAATCTTGGCACAATCGTTTCAATTCAGAGGTATATAGCATGACTGATTCATGTGTATCTTGTACTCGCGTAATAAATTTATGTTGGCATGCCCAAACGCTAGGCTTTGGATTTACATATTCCTTCAATATTTTGGCAACATGATTGAAATCCATTTCACACGGATTGTCGGGTGCACATAAGTCGTAGGCCTTTTGGTGTAGGTCTGGTGGTATAGAGCTTAAAAGCATTAGCGTCCGGGTTCTTGAATCTTCACAGATATTTAGTTGCATGTATGTTTCCAACCTTCGTATGAAATTTGTGAAGTCTTCTCGATCATGATATGGTTGAAATGTGATCTTGGGTCGGTGTACAGCCACGGGTGTATTATCGCGCGTGCCTTCAAGACTCCGAGCGTGCTGCGACACCGACACGTAAGTTGAGGATCCCTCGACAGCGGGGGTAGGGCGTAAGCCGTGTAACTTCATTTTTAATTGCAAAATACATTCCTCTGTCGCGTGGCGTTGCTCGATTTCGGTCTCTATATTTTCTGTTCGTGACTCTATTTCATTCTGGATGTTGTCAAACTTTTTCTCGTAATTTTCAAGGCTTGTAAGCCGTTGACATATTTCGAAGTCCGATGTAATGTGTAATTGTTGTAGTTGTTGGTCTAATTTTGTAAGTTGACCACGTACCGATGCCCGCAAGCGCGTAAAGCGTTCTAATTCCTCCGTCATCGTCGCCAGTTTTATGTATTCATTATTTAGATTAATAATAACATATTTAAATGTTTACGTTATTTTATTGAATGACATTGACATGAATGACAAGACTATTTCTTCTATGGCCATAGAGGTCTCCTAATACAAAATAGGTATAACATTATTGTATGTATATTATTTGCAGGGAACATTTCTGTACAAGGATTTTACATGAAGGCAAGTACATAAGTGCTGGTTTCGCCTGCTTCATGCGGATCCGCCCACCTTTTGTTATGAGAAATAGTTTGGCGGCGGCAGGGAGCGCTTTGCCTACATTTATTTCCGAGGTCGTCTCTGATAAAACTCTTTTCACTTCCGATAAAACTTTACACGTTGATAGTAGAACTGTAACTTTTTAAAGACATGCCCAACAATCGTTTTATCTTAAGCCTATCAGAAGCCTCATCAAAAAAATTGGTATTTAAATTAAAATGGAATGGAATAAAATGTATACTTAAATAAGAACAATAAATAGGTATATAGGCGCGTGCCGCGGGCGCTGCACGACACCATCGCAAGCGCGGACTTCTGGCCGAAGAGTGCATGTGTGTGGTGTGGGTGTTTCCTGAACCTGCCGAATCCTACACCGAGTCAGACGACGGCGCAACGGAGCCACGCTGTTGCGTCGTAGTGTTACTTGTTTTCTTGTATTCTTTCACAGTGCCTTGGTTTTTACTGTAATGCTGTGTCACTTATTTGAGTAATAAATAAATAAATATTCTGGGCCTAGTGCCTAAAAGTATTCGGCTAACGTGAGTTCGACAACAGACGAGCACCCGATGGACACACTTAGATGCCCATCAGTGGATTATCTTATCGCCACGTGGATATGTGGACAGGTGGTCATTTATGTCGTGTCGTGTCAAGCTACGTTACGTGTTACGTGTTTGCAGTAAGATATACAAATAGTCAATGAGCAGAATGGAAAGCGGTACGCACTCGGACAGCGCCACGCCGTTGGGCTGGTTGATGTAGCGCTCGTGGTGCAGCACGGCGTCCGTCCAGGGCAGCTCGAGGAAGGCGAGCGCGGCGCGCAGCGTCTCCCGCGGCCGCAGCACCAGCGCCTCGTACCGCACCGGCAGGCAGCGCGTCGGGCCCAGCGCCTGCACACAACACACACGGTACAGTCACCTGCAATAATATGTTACTCTTCGAAGGCCGCATAAATATCTGAAACGATCTTATTTGTAGAGCGTGTCACATATTTTTGCGGCCTTCTAAGAGTAACATATTATTGCAGATGACTGTACCACTCTACAAGATCAATCTATTTTAATTCTAGACACACAAACACGGTTTGAAAATTTTGGTACTACTTTCGTATACCTAGTAATAAGTAGCTATACGTGAGCATAATAGAAGCCGTGGAGAGGCGCGCTAAAAAATAGGTAAAATTATACTTTTGCATACAAAAAAAAATCGTTTTCATTACGACCCTATTTTCAGAGCTAGGTAATTGGAATTGTCACCGGCAAGGCTATCATAAATATAGCCCCTGTTTATATAACTGCAGCGTGCTACAAGTATCTAGCGCAACATTTCAATTAGGTATCAAAATTGCATTACGATTTAAAACATTTCAACATGAAATTTTGCGCAATGAAGATCGAATGGCATTCCAAATGAGAAAATCATTTCTCGATAGGAAAAATCATAATCGCGTCGGTTATGCAAATTTGCACTTGCGCTTACGTGTTATACGCGCAGCGGAGTTACGAGTTCCGATAGCATCTTATATGTATAGCGACTGTGCTTTAGATGCAGCACGGTTTGTAAAATCAATGCGATGCTGAATCGCGAGTCATTTCTGGATGTATCTCAGGAGTCGGGACGGGACCGACTGACATACTCCAAGAGAAGTACTCATCTTATATGGCTCGCCATAAAATAAAATAATTGTTAATCAACAGTGTGGCTGATAATATACCTAATGCTTGGTACCTTACCTACCTACTGTATACTTGCCCAAACTCGGTTCTCTGAAGTCGGCCACACACGCTAGGTTTTGCGTGTCGGTTTTGCGTGTACAAGCAATACCAACAGGCACGACCGAGTTTCATAGGGCACACACACGTAACGACAAACCTGCACAAACTCTCAGTTCAAACCATCATGGCAGCGGTAGCGGTGGTTGACGTCGCGCTATTAGGTTTATATTTCGTCAGCCATACACGCATACAAACCATGAATCCACTCCACACTTAAAAAATAATAAAACTGGCCAAGTGCGAGTCGGACTCGCACACGAAGGGTACCGTGCCATTATCTATTATAACGCCAAAAAAATCGTGTTTTGTATGGGAGCCCCACTCCGAATCGCACTTGGCCGGTTTTTTAGTATTTGTTGTACTAGCGGCAACAGAAATACATCATCCGTGAACATTTCAACTGTCTAATTAGCCTGGTTCGTGAGATACAGCCTAGTGACGGACGGACGGACAGTGGAGTCGTAGTAATAGGGTCCCGTTTTACCCTTTACCGTTTTACCTATCAAGCCTGGCAGCCACACACGTTTGCCTGCGCAGGCGAAGTACGCAAGCACAACCGAGCGGCAAAAAATATAAAAATTTTCATATTTCAAATTTTGCTTGCGCAGGCAAGGACTCATGTCATACACACGTTCAGTTATACCTGCACAAATGAACTGTGCAGGCATAACCATCGGTTATAACCTAGCGTGTGTGGCCGGCTTAAGTTCATATCATCCGTAACTCTCTCAAAGCGGCTGACAAAAGGATGAGTAGGCTAGTGATAGTGTCTATAATTAAGTAAAGACGAGTATCTAATACCCACCTTACACTGCTGGTACATGAGGCCCACGGCGTGGTTCCACTTGGTGAGGCACTGCCGGTACGACGTCAAGTCGAACCCAGTGATTGTTACCTGCGGAAACACATTGTTTATCAATGTATCACTATACTCGTAGGTATCTACCTATACTAGTCCGTAGAAGAGAACCATAATCGCCCGTCAGCGGCGAGTATAACCCGCGGAAAACCACATATGTATATTCTTACTCAACTATGCTCGATCGGACATCACCATCAGATCAGATATGGGCCATCATTTATTATTGTAATTAGGATATCTACCCCATTGTTCCTTGTAAAACCTTCACATGTTATAACAACTATGTATGTATAACATTATCACATCAGCTGTGACGAGTATTTATTCAACAAAAACGTGGACATATCACCGACGCGACGTTCACAACTCCTTCGGTTTTTATATCCGGCAACGTTACGCGTGTGAACTCAAACATAACTCAACGAAGATATAACACTGTATACAAATGCATGTAATTTATGCCATATTGCACTGCGATACGTTTGACCGATGAATAATACATTTTTTTCTCTTGATATTGAAAGATTTTCCTCTAACTTAATTACTATTAATAGATCATAAATAGAAAAAGTTCTGGGAAAGTTCGTGCATGTAACGTGTGGCACGCACGACTGATGTTCGCGGAATGTCTTAACTACCAAATCAAATATTAAAAAACATGAAAGAAATATCTACATATATGAACTAACAGGTAATTATATAAGTAAATAAAGGGCTGAGTCTGGACCGCAACAATACTTTGAAGAGAAGCTCAGAGTTGTGACGCTCGCTTGCCGAGTACGAGCGAGTTTAATTAAATTCGGGATAATCATGTATAATAACTATAATAAGTGTTCTTTGGTTCGGCAGGCTTGTTATGAATCTTGAGGTCACGATATATAGGTACAGTTGGCGCCTGGTACCACGTACGTCTGCGTTCGCATTACAATGAAAACTGGGCGGCACAGTTAGGTATAGAATTATCGCGCGTCTACGTCCAGTGCGTGCAACTTGCTAGTTGTTTAGTTTGTTGGCTGCTAACCAGGGCCGCACACATCGGACCGTTGAACCCATGCAACGCCCACACCTTACACACGCTATGTCGTATGAAAAACTTAACCGTCTCTATTCAATCTTGCTGATTTTCAGACTCCAGTAAGGTGAAGGAACACATTGTTGGGAAATGGAACTGAGCCGTGGCAAAATGCCGAGACAACGCGGGCAAGATGATCAATCTGAGGAAAGGTTGAAGATTACGTATCCATACCATTCTTCAGACCACCATTCCAGGAGACCATTCTTCCTATACTGGTTCAACCAACAAAACATTAAATATCAGCAGAGTGTATTGTATAATTGTTGATGTGTTTTTTTTTTGCTTGTATGTAAATTCCATGTTGACGTGTAAACATGAAGTATTGATTGCAAAAAAAGTGAATGAATGAAATGAGTGAGTGAATGTACCTTAAATGTAAATAAAAACGCTTAATTATATTTTTAATAGGAATCAAAAACAGTAAAAAATAATAATAATATACATATATACTTGGTGTAAAATAATAATATTTATACATAAAATGCCGGGACAAACGCGAGAAAGAAGAAGATACATATATACTTGGTCATCTTGTCAGTAGAAAAAGGCGGCAAAAAATGTAGGCGTGAAGGGATATCGTCCCATACAAAATTTGAATTTTGCGCCTTTTTTACTGACAAGATTTGCTTGACCAGCTATATATATTATTATTTATTATATTATGATATGATATGATATGATTTATTTATCTCACAATATACAATTTCACTTAAAATTACACATGGTAGATTGTCAGGGATTTATATTGTGGTTGTCAGTTTTATGTTCACATACTTATGCATATCTGACCTTTATTTATTCATATAACCCATTTATTTTAATAAAATCGGTCAAGATATTTTATTTTCTGTTTTGTTTGAAGTCGATGAAATTGATCTATATAATACTTAACAAAATAGTTTAAAGAAACTTTTTGGTCTTTCTTGCAATTCACTGTTGAACTTGCTATCGGTACAATATTAGAACAGTAATTTCGTGTGCGTGGCCATAACTCTCGTGAAACTAATACCTATTTATCTTTTACTTTTGGTAAGTTCAATGTTGGAGTGTCTGACCTTGCGGCTGATGATGGAGTGCACGGTGGCGCGGCCGTCGCGCATCATGAACAGGAACTTGGCGTTGGGGAACAGCTCCAGCACGTAGCCGCCCATCTTCAGCACCAGCGGGTCCTTGTTGCACAGCCGCGGCGCCGGCTCGCCGTGCCCCGCGATCACCTCCAGGCAGAACGCCGCGATGGCGTTGTCGAGCACCGCTTTAGAGACGCCGGCGGCCTCGAGCCGCACGGACTCCTTCGCGGAGTGCGCCCAGTGCTGGCGCATCTGCAGGATGCGCGGGACGACGCGCGTCTCCTGGCCGCAGCGCACGTCCGGGTGCGCGTCGAGCATGGCGCGCATGAGCGTGGTGCCGGAGCGCGGCACGCCGCCGATGAAGATGAGCGGCAGCTCGCGGCCCTCCACCCACTGGTCGGGCGAGCGCATGCGCGCGGCTCGGGGCGCGCCGCCCGCGCCGCCGCGCAGCGCCCACACCAGCGCGCCGCCCAGCAGCAGCGCGAGCGCCCAGCGCCAACGAGGCGCGCGCCACATGCCGCCGCCTGCACGCACACAACTACCGTTATTATTACCGAAAAAGGGTTGCCAAGACAGTAGGTAATGTATGATTTTAGAAGAACCCTACCTCGAGTCAGACTAAACCTTGAACTAAGTGTAGGTAAACCGAGCTACTAATAGAGGGCAAGCAACTAATGTACCGAACGCGCTCGTTATTTTATGCGACTAAATTCCACGAAGTCAAAGACAACTTAATTGCAACGACGTGCAAAGTACCTAGATTTTTATCTAGCCTACATGTAGGCTTGATGTAGGTATTGAGAAAATATAATCTGTTCTGGCGCTATTGTTACTAGTTGGCTTGGAACATATCAGTTGGTACCGCATATAAATAAGCAGGATAATATATTATCCTTTTTGAACTAGGCTTTGAGCAACTCCGGGTTCCAACATGTCGGAAGGAAGGAGCCCAAGCGATATCTTACCGTACAAATCATTCTGGCATTTTTTGCGGGGGGAAACGTGCACACAGTCACACTTCTCACTCACTACATACAAAATCCAATCTGTGATGACGACACAAATACATAGAAAATAAAACACGTCAAAGACAAATCTTGCACACCTCTATCACTTGTTGCATCGCCAGAGGTACAGTTGTGCCTAATGCTTCGGGCCGAAGCCTTCGGCAGAGGGGAAATATGTAGTACGAACGCCGTCTCCCTTCCCGGTGTTGCTCGAAGTTTTTGAAGTCAGTTTTATTTTTATTTTTGTAAAATGGTTTTGATTTCTCTTTTACTTAATGCTGAGTGCTGCATGGTTGGGCTACCTAGGTTCTGCAGCGCTTCCGCCATGTTTGCGGAAGGCGCGAACCGACGGCTTTGCGGCAATTATACACGAAAGTAAATTTCGAAGCCATTGTGTATTTTAAATTTTGCGCGAGCGCCACGTGACACGATTATCGTGCACGCCGAGCGGCAGCCCACTGCCATACGCCTGTCCGATGGGCGCGCCGGCCAAATGTACCTAAACTGCGGAGTGACACCCCCCTGATTATACGCAAGAAAGCGGCCTCGTTGCTGCATAGAACCAGTGACAAACGGCATTCTGAGGATGATTGCTGGCCATGTATAGGTACATGTTGCCCAATAATGTTAACTTTAATTAAAAGTCTAATATAACTTTTTTAAGTTTTAACATCTTATTTTATCTACTAACCAAAATGAGATCACTGTTGTCTTAAAAAGTTAATAAACGAATTGAATTGATTTCTCTTTTGCGGTGCGAATCAAACAATTAAACTCTTTGTTGGTGGAAACGCAAACCTATTTTATAAAATCCATCTCCCGTTCATTAAGTACCTACTCGTTCGCGGTGGATACCGTGCTTATGAAGAGTCGACGGTCGACACGTCTGATTCCGTCGCACTCGTCACGTCATTAAGTAGTTCTTAATTACCGGCGATCGCTTGCGCAAGTGCTTTCTACTAATCGCAACTGCTAATAATAAACCTGCCATTATTAGATCGTAAATATTTTCATTGCTACAATTATTATTGTTTACGCGTTTTAATAAATCGTTAAAACGAGGTCGAAGCTAATATTGACTAACACAGTTCTGAACTGAACCAATTAAATAAGATTTTCGAATATTGTGTTTATCCAGCTGGTTTCTCTATAAATAGTATATGGTATATGTCCTCAACTATTTTTTCAGATTTGGAACTTTCATAAAAATATGGTGGAATGTTCCTATTTGATTATTGTATGTACTTTAAAGTTCAATTTAAGTTCACGATAGCATATAGCTGCTTTGATAGTGCACGACACCTTGCACTTTGTGACTATGCGCTGAAACTTGGCACAGTTGATCCTTAGGTGGTCTTGAGACTCTTGAGTTGATAGAGACCGGGAGACAACGAGAGCCACCTCACATTTAGTGGGGGGGAGGGGGGAATTTCGACGCTGCCGCGCTTCAATTGAAGCCACATTTCTCTAAAGCTATAGATATTAGGGCATGTGATATATCATTTTCAGATAAATTGAGGATGAGGAATCTATTTTTAGAACATAAACAATGCACTTTCTAACAAAAAAAATGAATAAAGTAGAAAAGAAGATTTTTATATAAAGATTTTTTTATAATTACCATTTTTTTTAAAGTATAACAGAAATCTCAACACAAAAAATATAGTCGTAAAACTACACTTATCTAGTTTACTATATAAATTATATATAGTTTATTATATAAATCTGTTGAAACATGGGAGATAAAAAATAATATTCAGCGTGGGTCAGGGTGATCTCAATGCATGATCGTCCGTGAAGTAGGGCTTAGGTACCGTTTTAAACACACGAATGGTGAATATATTATTGTTTTAGATCTGTTATCGCCACTTGCATCATCCCACTAACCCAGGGTTAACCGGTTAAACCTGTAGTTACCATGGTTACCAGTACAATTCGACACTGAGTTAACGGTTTAACTGCTTAACCCCGGGTCAGTGGGATGGTGCAAGTGGCGCGTAGTATTTTAAATGAAAAAATCCTTATCAAGACTTATATCAACCGGGATATGAGCCGTGATTACCTTTTGTATTTTTTTTTTTCAGGTAAACACAAACTTACTATCAGCTACAGGCATCGTCACAAAAAACTACAACGATAAAATCCGCATCAGGCTTCGTCAACTCACTTACTCTAAAAATACACATTAATAACAAAAAAAAATAAATAAATAAAAAATAATAAAAAAAATCCTACAAATAAAATACACCCCCCAACTCCAACTGCCAGCAGGCAGTGTACCCAGCAGGCTGGCCGCATTTCCCCGTTGAATAGCGATACTTATTCTCTGGGCAAAATACTGGCCTGCCCTCTGGTCAGGCCAGTATTTTGCCCAGAGACCGAGTATTAAGTACTTCTGAACAGATTATTTTGAAAAACGCATTGGCTTAGTGGATGTTGGGTGGGGTAGTGGACATGAACATCCACCAACCCCCCTGTTGGGTCCATGTAGTAAACCAGGGCTGCCAGGTATCTACACAGGCTCCAATTATAAGGATGGCGGAATATCATGTAGAATGGAGAGCCTTGATGCACAGAACAACATATGGCATCATATGATTGACAAACAAGATTTCAGATCAGGTTGATTAGGGTATTGCCATGTATTGTTAGATTGTAAGTATGCCTATGCCTGGTTAGTACAAAAAAAACTATATTAGAACTAAGCATTATAATTGCAAAGATACTGGCACCAATATAAACCACCTGTTTTCCTATTCTAATATTTCTGAAGTGTGTCATACTAAAACTCCCTTTCTAGAATTGTTTACAGTTAATGTTATTCTGTGTACTATCTCTATGTAATATGCATTAATTCTCTTCCTACTGCTCAGAATACTCTGACCCCAATTTTGGCTTTTGAAACATTAAACTCTAAACATTCAATGTTATTTCTTATTTATTCTTATCACTTATGAAGTTATGAGGTAAACGGCGTTGTGGATGGAGAAGGAAATATATTTCATTTCATTTCAGTTGATATCCTACTAGTACCACATCCCTACAAACTCTGTCACATATCAAACTCACACATTTCCCCTACTTGTACGTTGTAAGTTGTGTGTTATGTACCGACTATGTGCTACTCGTAACATGCAAATTTCGAGTTCGTTTCAACTTTACTTTTATACAATGAGGAAAAAACTAAAACTGCAACATTTACAGGCCTCTATGTAAACAAATTTCAATAGCACATGTTCAGTACACGCCAGCACATTCTAGTGAAGATAGTAATCCCATAAACCTATTAGGAAACAGGAAAATTGGTCATATATATGTCGATAGTGAGATTGTGTAGTATGTGTACTCACCTACATAAAAATCCAAACTATCCAAATATATAAGTTACTCGTAGCAAATGCATTTCTTTAAATAGAAAATCCAATTTAACTGAAAAGTGCTCGAAGCCGGCGGCGCACTGCAGCCCGCGCTTGAGCTGGCTCCTACAACAACACGTAGTGGGCTCAACGGCCAGCGATTCCGAAGCTTGCAAAACAGTTCTCAGTTCTCACACACCACAACCGAATTTATGCGCCTCCAATCGATTAAACTAGCATTTGATTAGCAATTACAGCTCTAACCAAAAAAGATAAGGAAATGAAAATTAGTCTTTTGTTTTTTTTCAATTAA
Organism: Cydia amplana; assembly: GCF_948474715.1. Lineage (NCBI taxonomy): Eukaryota > Metazoa > Arthropoda > Insecta > Lepidoptera > Tortricidae > Cydia > Cydia amplana. The sequence goes on from NC_086074.1 coordinate 20,607,510, forward strand.
ATCCAGTTTGACTGTGTCTGTCGAATCCTAGTCTTACTATGCCCTGATTGCCCTGCCGTGACATTGACAGTTGAATTGACATTGGTGACAGTGACACATACGTGAAATTACCAATCTGACAGATGTAGAGATGTCCCCAAGATGTTCCAAAACACATAGCGTCGTGGATATTCACCGGTCAATTGTCTTTATAAAGCACGTGCCTTCCTAAACCTTGACGTTGGCGGAATCATCGACAATACCGATGGAGCCATAAGCCATAACACCCCAAAGATTGATTGATTGAAACACATAGCATAAGGGCGATTGTGCACTACAATGAATTTTACTGTCCGGCAGTCCGAGTTTTACGGTCCGATATGGCACGCCATTAACCCGTCAACTCACACGTGTGTGACGTCACCATAAGCGTTCTGGCTCTGGCTAAATGTATATAGTAGCTTGTGCACTAGACGTAATTTTACCGTCCGACATTTTACTTTTCCCCATTCCGGACAGTTTTTTTCCGGTCCGAGATGACAGCCATGAAAAACGTGTTTATGCTTGTGCACTATATTTGCCTACTATATTTCAGTACTAAATAATCAAAACGACCAATCACTATTGGGATCCAAACCTCAAAAGGATTTGATTTAAAATAAAAAGATCACATGAAATCGTTCAAATCTTTATTTAAGTCAAACTAAACCGGCTCCAACCCTACACCTCTGACCCGAGAAGATTTAACCTGGCAACAAACTCGGCGGGACACATATTTTCAAAACAACACATAGTTTCTTTATTTTACAAAAGTAAGCTTCTAATGGCACATAAGAAATCAAAATAACACTTGTAATAAAACACTTAGCTAAACGGTTAAAGAACGTGAGAATCTATAAGCTTTCAGAATAATCCTTCAGGTATAAGCCTTCAGGAACGTAGCGAATTAGGCACGAGCTTGGCTAACGTCCGATCTCTAGCGCGGTCCGATCAAGAAGAAGGAAGAAAGTCCCCGCGGTGGAGCCAAATTCAAGTTGGCCAACCTGCCTGACCAGTCTACCAACATAACGACAAAAATGCCAACTCGTGCCTACGTTCACTCAAGATACACCTCTTGACGTTCCAAAGCCTTCTACCTGTCATCTTAGTTCAACAATACGCCAATAGATGGTGGCGTTACTCTCTACGCAACTTTATTATTCCGTGACAAGCAAATAATACGTAGCCAAACATTGCTAATCGACTTTATACAGGCGTCTAACGTATGAACTGTAACGCTGCAATACGTCCTTCTGGTGTCTCGCTCCGACATATATAATTTTTATACAATTGTACAAGGAACTTCAATTAAGCTTATTCATTTTGGAATGTAAACGTCATGTCTCATTTTGAGGAAAAAATATTCACTACACTGGCAACATTTATAAGAAATGGCGGCTGACGAAACTTTGGATTTTTGTATTTACGATTTTACGATTACGTAAAAATATCACATTAAACTCGATAGTCTCGATACTTACGTGTGAAATGTAATTTCAGTAGGTTTGTTTTTATGATATGATGCGTTGTGACCTTGTGACACCCATTCACTGCACAAACAACCATCATTCCAGTGTTTTTGATTTTTAAACGGGGTGTACACAAACCGATTTGACCTTGAGAACTGCCAGGGCCGTTCGAATACGGTGACACGACGCACTTGAAATGGCTTCACTTGGTATGTACGAACCACATATCTGCACAAACAACCATCATTCCAGTGTTTTTGATTTTTAAACGGGGTGTACACAAACCGATTTGACCTTGAGAACTGCCAGGGCCGTTCGAATACGGTGACACGACGCACTTGAAATGGCTTCACAACCATCATTACAGTGTTTTTGATTTTTAAACGCGGTGTACAGAAACCGATTTGACCTTGAGAACTGCCAGGGCCGTTCGAATACGGTGACACGACGCACTTGAAATGGCTTCACTTTATTATACTACTCTTTGGTACGAACACTCGATCTATGCCTTATAAATCTATGGATGGGAGACGAGCACATGGGAGCGGATGGGGGGCGGGTTCACACTCCTACATTGTAGTCCGCCTCGTAGTCCGCCTCATTATATAGGATTGTGTAAGGGGACTATGGGGGCGCGGACTACGTGCCGTCCTACAACACCCAAGTAGGATGCCTCTTGGGTCCTACAAATCCTGCAAGCCCCGCCCACCGCTGCAGTCCGCCGCGCAGGATTGTTTGTGGGTTGACGTCCTACGTTGCGGACTGCCGTGTTTGACGTAATATGACAACAGTGCGCGCAATTTTTTCGAAATTTATAAAGAAAATCGCTGTTTGTGGGACCAAAAATCACGCAATCACTCCAACAAACAACGGAGGAACAACAATTATTACCAATACTTAAGAAATATGACGCTCTCTGACGAATTTTTAGCAGTTTCTTCTCCCACACTCTTTTTTAGGGTTCCGTAGCCAAATGGCAAAAAACGGAACCCTTATAGATTCGTCATGTCTGTCTGTCTGTCTGTCTGTCCGTCTGTCCGTCTGTCTGTCCGTCCGTATGTCACAGCCACTTTTCTCCGAAACTATAAGAACTATACTCTTCAAACTTGGTAAGTAGATGTATTCTGTGAACCGCATTAAGATTTTCACACAAAAATAAAAAAAAAACAATAAATTTTTGGGGTTCCCCATACTTCGAACTGAAACTCAAAAAAATTTTTTTCATCAAACCCATACGTGTGGGGTATCCATGGATAGGTCTTCAAAAATGATATTGAGGTTTCTAATATCATTTTTTTCTAAACTGAATAGTTTGCGCGAGAGACACTTCCAAAGTGGTAAAATGTGTCCCCCCCCCCCCGGTAACTTCTAAAATAAGAGAATGATAAAACTAAAAAAAATATATGATGTACATTACCATGTAAACTTCCACCGAAAATTGGTTTGAACGAGATCTAGTAAGTAGTTTTTGTTTATACGTCATAAATCGCCTAAATACGGAACCCTTCATGGGCGAGTCCGACTCGCACTTGGCCGCTTTTTATTTTTATCCAATAACAAGAAAATACATAGCAGCGGAGCTATTTTCTTTTTTTTTTTAATTGCACGTAACATTTTCAAGAGTAGGTAGACCGACACTAGTGAGAAACGAAGCAGTATGATGGACGGCAAAACAGTACCGTGTTATTTCTTGCTCCGTAGTCCTGCAAGGCGAACTACAATGTAGGAGGTGTGTGAGCTATATCCTACCGCGCAGTCCTGCGAGCCGGACTACAATGTAGGAGTGTGAATGGGGGGCTTCATACAGGAAAACATTATCGATTCTCGAAGAGATGGAAGTAGAATAGCCAGTTTAGACTCTGGGCTCGCGGCTCGGCCCGCGGCGCGACTCGTGGCGTGGCTCGCCTCGAGCGCGTAAGGCCGTCGAGCTAATAATTACACTCTAGCCTCGTGGCTCGGCTTGTGGCACGTCCCGTGGCTCGTAAGCTCGTCGAGCTAATATATTTTAAACACTAAAAAGCGCCACGAGACGCGAGTGTAAGCGGTGGGCTCGTGGCTCGTCTCGCGGCTCGGCTCGCGCTCGCCTGGCTCGCGTAGAGGAGCGGTTTTTTGGGCACGAGCCAAAGGGGCTCGCGCGAGACGCGCGCTTGCGTTCACACTCGCGTTCGGCTTGTCATTCGGTTAAAAGCGGTTTAGACTCTCGCGCGAGCCACGAGACGAGCCGCGAGCCGAGCCACGAGACGAGAGTGTAAGCGCTGGGCTCGTGGCTCGTCTCGCGGCTCGGCTCGCGCTCGCCTGGAAAGCTGCTTGCACTCAGTGTAATCAGTAGCTCGACGGGCTAACGCGCTCGAGGCGACCCACGAGACGCGCCGCGAGCCGAGCCGCGAGCCGAGAGTCTAAATTGGCTATTATAAACCTTATGCCGTGCTGTTAGTGTTTAAAATATATCCCACCAAAAACATTTTCATGTAAAATGTTGCCAAGACGAAACCATAAGGCTCGCACTGACAAAAAGTTATCAGATCTCTTGTAGAGCCAAGCTTCTAACTCTACAAGCCCTAACTTCACAAACTCTACACCTTAGTCAAAATATGTGGCTTGACCGTTTCGCTACTGTCACATGGACGTAAGGTGAAAAATGTATTCACTATTCATTATTTTTTATAATACAATAGTTCTTGGAGTAACGAAACGGCCAAGCCACATATTTTGACTAAGGTGTAGAGTTTGTGAAGTTAGGGCTTGTAGAGTTAGAAGCTTGGCTCTACAAGAGATCTGATAACTTTTTGTCAGTGCGAGCCTTATGGTTTCGTCTTGGCAACATTTTACATTAAAATGTTTTTGGTGGGATTTCACTTCTTTTTGTAAGTTGCTTCCATCCCCTAATTTAAAGGGTTGCGCGTGTGATTTAAGGTACTATTAAAAATCCTGAAATACGTACCTCGGGGCATCTTTTATACAATCTGCTTTTTACTGATTTCCCATACAAACTTCAACCCTCCTTTTCCCCTAACGCCTTTTCCACCCCCTTTTCACCCTTACGGGGTGATTTTGGGGTTGAAAACTATTCAATGCCATCCCCCATTACAAAAACTATCTACATACCAAATTTCAACTAAATCGGTTCAGCGGTTATTGATTTCCCATACAAAATTCCACCCCCTTTTCCCCCCCCTTAGGGGCAAAAAATTTCAAGTTTTGGAATTATTTTGTTGTTTGTGTACTAATACTATCTTACATACCCAATTTCAGCTTCCTAGGACTTCAGGAAGTACCCTAGAGGTTTTGATGATCAACAGTGAGTGAGTGAGTCAGTGACGAAATTGGGGTATTTTAGATATGAATAAAATCTTAAGTATAAGAGCTATGCAATTGAAATTTTTTACGTTTAATAAGTCCACTATTGACATCATATCCCGAGAATTTTGTTTATCTGGTATAATCCAAACCCAAGTTATGAGGGTTCAAAAAAACGACGAAGCGCTTCGAGAAAAGGTAGGTAGTGCCCTTGCGCTTCGCTTTGCTCGTCTTGGCGGGGGCACTACCGTGCCCCCAGATTAGCTCGACGACCTTACGAGCCACAGGACGACCCACAAGCCGAGCCACGAGGCGAGAGTGTAATCAGTAGCTCGACGGGCTTACGCGCTCGAGGCGAGCCACGAGACGCGCCGCGAGCCGAGCCGCGAGCCGAGAGTCTAAACGGCTATTACACTCGCGTCTCGTGGCGCGGCTCGCGGCTCGGCTCGTGGCTCGCGCGAGAATGTAAACGCTTAGAAGGTAGAAGTATAGCTGGTCAACCAAATCTTGTCAGTAAAAAAAGGCGCGAAATTCAAATTTTCTATGGGACGATAACCCTTCGCGCCTACATTTTTCAAATTTGCCGCCTTTTTTCTACTGTCAAGATCTGGTTGACCAAGTATAGTTTTGCCTGCCACACAATAAAAAAAATGTTCTTACCAAATGGCAACACTGTCAGTCAATGCCAAACAGCCAAACCGAACAAAGATCGGAGATATCAAGATTTTTTTTATTTTTCTGCTTGGAAAGTCAGTGCAATTCTGTAAATATTATTATATTAATTTTGCGGGGAATGCTCAAAGTACAATTTGTGATACTCTTTAGTGCGATGTATGAACTTAGTCATGTTAATTAGTGATTACTGCAGTGGGCTCAGCGGCGCGAAATCGTTCAATATGGCCGCCGGAACTGGAACCGTTTCTCAGATTTGTTTACTGCGGGTCCGGCTGTGTTATTTTTGTTAGTAGGCAAAGAGTGATAGTGTATTATAAGTAAATTGGCTATTTTGTTTAGAGCAGATTCGATTATTTATATGATCTCCTCTAAAATATTAGATTTTAAGAAGTGCATTGAATTAAAATAGTGCATTAGTGATCTTCTTTTCTGTTTATATGGGCCGGCCGAGTCCCTGTGTGTGTTTAGTGAATAAAAGTATTTCGTTGTGAGTGCTTCCCGTCCCTCGCAATGTCTCAGCATGAGCGGTCGGAGCCGCGATGAGCGCGCCACGGCCGCGCCTGCAGCTGTCGCCGCTGCCGTGCCGCCACTCATGGTATTTTTTTTTATATTTATGATAATATGTTAATATAGCTTGTAACATGCCTTCTGGATGCTGTTAAGATAATAAATTCTCCGAACATATGTAAACATCGTCAGTTGGCTAGCTGATTCAATGACAGTAAACATGATGAAAATGATAGGTAAGTGGCCCTGTGCCTGCTTATAGTGTTATGTTTTGGGTTAATGAACGGGACTCGAACGTCACTTTCATTAACCTTCAGGCGCTTCAGTCCTACATGGATGCTCTGCAAAGGTCGTGCCTTAGATTTGGCTTAGTAATAAGCATATCCAAGACTCAAGTGCTTAAACAACCAGCCCGTAATTGCGAAGCGGACACTTCCGACCTAACTATAGAAGGGAAACCCCTAACCGAAGTGTCCTCTTTCAAGTATCTTGGGAGCCAGATCAGAAAGGATAACAGACTAGCCTCCGAGATCCCATCTAGAATTGCTAAGGCTGCGTCCACTTTCGGTCGGTTAACGCATCGTGTCTGGGGATCGCATGATCTAAAGCTGCGGACGAAGTTGTCGGTGTACAGAGCCATGGTTCTTCCGATTCTTTTGTATGCTTCGGAAACATGGTGTTTGTACAAAGGCGACATTCGCTTGCTAGACACGTTCCACTTGCGTTGTCTACGTTCCATTCTGCGTATAAAATGGCAAGATCGCGTTCCCAACACTGAAGTACTTCGTCGCTGCAAGATGCCTGGCATGGAGGCGCTCTTGATGAAGGGTCAGCTAAGATGGTGTGGGCATGTTTGGCGTATGAGTGATTGCAGACTACCGAAAGCCGTTTTCTACTCCCAGCTATCAGCTGGTAAACGGAAGCAAGGTGGGCAGCACCTACGTTACAAGGATGTGCTTAAGCGCCACCTAACTGCCTGCGGTATACCACCTGACAAATGGGAGAAGCTTGCTTCTCAGCGGCCAGAATGGCGTTCTCGCGTTAAGTTGAGCGTAAAGAACTTTGAAGACGCTCGTCTCACTGATCTTGATGCGAAACGTCAGATACGTAAATCCCGGCCAAAACCCTCCTATAATTATACGTACAATAATTCTGGTCAACTTTACTGCCCCACCTGCGATAGAGTTTTTAAAAATAAGTTCGGCTTTGCCAGCCATATCAGAGCTCACGCTCGTAATTAGCTAGGGTCGCCGTTGCCGATTACGGCATGGATAACTATATATATATCTATATATTATGTAGCCCTTGTAACTAATCAATTTTTGACAGCTAACAGAAGTAAACTGTTGCGTACTTCGCCTATCAAACCAAACATAGGTATGTGAAAATGATTATAAACATACTGAAAGACACTAATAGTATATTAGACCGACAAAAATGTTATATGAAATATCAGCAAGGCTCTGTCAGTCTGGCTCCCTGTTGACACCTGACCAGAATAAATAATTATCACATGATTTCAGTCAAACTAACCTTTGACTGGTGATCATTTTGAGTTTCTTATGTGACTACAATTTCCAAAGCTCTTTCACAAGTCTATGGACTCTAATGACAACAACTATCAAAAATAAATGCTTTATGGTTGAAGCGAAATCAGGCTTCATAAGTATAGGGCTGCCATCCGTCCAGATTTCCCCTGGATTTGTCTTAGTTTGGAGGCCGTCCGGGGACCGTCCGGAGGTTTTCAAAAAGTGTCCAGGGAAAACCCGGACACTTTTTAGAATGAAATAAAAAGCAATTGTTTTTTAATAATATTATCTTCGGACACGTCCCGGGAAAAAATGTGATTTACGCCATATGTCCAGGTTTTTTTAAGTCTATGTCTGTGTTCGGCGAATTTAGAGATGGCAGCCCTACATAAGCCCTATATGGCAGTCATTTTTTTTTTTAACATCCATGTGCATGAATGGTCAATTTACCCAATATTCTAGTTTTGTACTACATGACAAATCAGTCGGACAAATTGCAACAATGGATGTTAAACCACAGCTTAGTGTCACATTAGTTACTATCTGCCGATGCTGGATGCATTGTGGCATTTGTGGCTGATGTTTGATGGAGCTGCTAACTAGGGAATGCAACTGCCATCAGCCCTCAAAAGTATTTTTTTCTACTCCAGCACTTAAATGTGTCAATTAAATGACTGACAGTGATATCTAAAGCAATGTCATTTGAATGATTTGTCTATAGGCTCATAAGATGACTGCTAGCAGTCATCTTATGAGTATAATACAACTGCTTTATTTTTTTTAAAGATACAAGTTCCGATCATCTTGATTGAAAGAGGTATGTTTTCATTTACAATAATAACTCTTTTTTTTTTAAATAATAACTTTTTTTTTTTAAATAATAACTTTTTTTTTTTAAATAATAACTCTTTTTTTTTTAAATAATAACTCAATTTTTTTTAAATAATAACTCTTTTTTTTTTAATAATAACTCTTTTTTTTTTTATAATAACTTTTTTTTTTTTTTTTTTTTTTTTTTTTTTTTTTTTTTTTTTTTTTTTTTTTGCTGCAGCTGTCATAGAAAAAGTAATGTATGCAACAGCTCATAATTGGTTCTTAAAATTCTCGGGTCTTTTTTTACAAAACTCGACTACGTCTCGTTTTGTAACTTCGACCCTTGAATTTTAAGAACCCTTATTATATCACTGTTGCATAAACTACTAGTATATAATTATTGTTTTTATTGTTCTGGGCAGACAATTCAATTCCATTCTCTTTGGATTAGCAAATCCTCTTTTGTTTTTACCACTGGAAAGAAGAAGACACAATATTAGAAATACATGGAGAGAAAAATATCTCTTATGCCATAGTTATGTGGTATTTATTTAATGGGCAATTTATGCCATATTAGCTAAGTTGGGTGACCAATTTTAGTAATTCATTAATGCATATAGATAAAAGCTAACATAAGTATCATAAGTTGATTGACCAAACTACATTTTTGCAATGAATTGATTCCTGGTTACTTATTTTCATGAGACACCTTATCTTATCATATATAACCCTTGAAAAAGTTGTGCCATTCACAAGAACAACACCATTCTTCTTGAGCAAGAATGGGTCCCATACAAAACAACATTCTTGAGTATGAACCTTGAAATAGGCCTTTCAAGTCTTTTACTTGGCTGAATTTAGATTTTTATTTTCACCATATGGGTCTAGTCTAATCTATCTTTGAAATCCTCCCTCTTGCTACCCAACAGCAAACAAAGATTCATTTATGTTTGGGGTTTGCTTCATTAACTCTAAGTAGTCAGCATAAGGTAAGACCCGAGGGCAGGGCCACCTCAGTGGGGAAGAGCTGTTATCTTCCACTTAGGGTTTGCACAACGGATCCGAAATGTATGGGAAGATCCACGGATCCAGATAATCCAGATTTCATACATTCTGGATCTGGATTCCAAACCCTACTTCCACTGTTTATTTTGCATTTTTTAAGTACCTGAAGAAGGCAGAATCATATAAATATTTACAACCTGTGATTTTTGACTGTATGGTATCAAATTGTTGGTAAGGGCAGTTATTTGGCATGGGCATGGGTGTTTTCTAAGTATTTATAAATATTAGCCTTATTGAGCATACTGTGGGACTTAGTCAATTTGTGAAATAATGTCCTTATTTATTATTAAAAAAATTGTCTTAACCTTACTGTATATGATGGCCTGCCCACTAACATTTTAGTTTATTTGCATAACTCAAGGCATCTGTTGCTCCTGTTTTTTCTCTTATTTTAGACTTTTTAGAGTGTCTTATTTTTTTCTATTTTTCGTATTCTATTTATTACTATGTATTCAACTTCAACTTCAACATTTATTCAGCAAATAGGCCACAAGGGCACTTTTACACGTCAACATTGAATTTACATACAAGCAAAATAATAATACATCAACAATTATTAAATACAACTACTACTACCAAATCAAACTAACGTAATACAATTACTTAGAGATGTATAAGGTCTCTTAATGTCGAATTACATAAAAAAACTATAATAATAATATTAAAATAAAAACAAAACAGATACATGGAAAAAAAATCTAAACTTATTTAGAGGTGTAAATGTCTGAAAAGTGTCAGAACTAAAAAATAACATAGTTTATCAAATTATCCTTAGAGATGTATAGGGTCTCCAAGATTATAATTAGTATTATTAATTGTGACCAGTAAAACACCTTCGTTAAGTTGAGATACTTGCTGTACACTGTTGAACATTACGTTTCATGTTTTGTTGCAGGGGGTGGAGCGCGTGGTGGGCGTGGTGCCGGGCGGCGGGGGCGGCGCGGAGGCGCTCAACGGCGCCGCCGCGCCGCCCGAGCGCGCGCCCGAGGAGCCGCCGCGCAAGCGCACCAAGCTCGATGAAGCGCCGTCGCTGCGCAAGCGCGTGCTCGAGTACAAGCTGCTGCGGCTCAAGACGCTGCGTGACCGGTAACGTTTCCCCACCATTCCTCTTTACACATTGGCGGCATTACTGGGCTCAGTCAAGTACAGCATGAGCACAATAGCTCCAAACTCGAAGATGCTCTGTAATCATGGCAAGAAATGTAAGGAAATGCGTGCTTATGGCCCAGTCACGGTCGTCACTTGTATTAGGGGTGCTGCACTTCTACCTTGTTTCTGTCCAATTTTTATTGTGTACTCAAACAACAGCAACACCCAAAGCAACTTTCTATCGGGCTTGACTGCTCCAGTCCAAGTCAGAGGAAGTTACTGAGAAAATGTTAAAATCTATAGCCATTTGAGCGAGAAATGTTCTGCTTCTTTTCATCCTGTTACCCCCTGCTGGGGTGCACGGCTCGAAAAAAAAAATTCGTTTATTAAAAGAAAAAAGATAAAATAACATAAGTGGTCCTCAGTGGTCCCACACTATGCTGTGTCGAATCTTATTCTTCCATTGATTCCAGTCCTGGGCAGCTTGGGTAACCTCCTCCCACCCAGTCCTCAATACACCCGCTCTTGCTCCACAGAACGGCGTCAAATAAATTTAGGTCGACCATGTTTCCGTTTGCCGTGCATCTTCTAGGTCAGGGTCACTTTGGATAGGTTGGTGCCATTGGTGGTTGGTTTGGATAGATAAACTTTATATTAAAAGAACAAAAACTAGTTTTGTATGAAAAAATGAGTGTCATGGAACACTCGGTTGATTTTCATTCTCCTTTGTGAATCGTATGGGCTGTGACGGCAAAATCTCCCACTTTTTTCGCCTAGCTCGCACCCACCCACCAATCGTCCGATAAGGAACTTCGCTCCCAAAAACTTAATTCGCTGTATTTTTATTAACTATGGTATCTGAAGTTACATAAACTAATTACAGGCATAGATATACGAGTGGTGCTACTATTTTCCGAAAATCGTTTTTTCCTAGTTGTGACTTGTGATTTCGGCCATTCGCAAATTTTGCCTCTTTTTAATTTCTCAATAGGTTCCTTCCCCGATAGCATCTCTAACCAATTCGCATATTTTCCTATATATTTATTTTTCAATAGATTATTTCCCTAAGGCCCACTTGCACCATCCCACTAATCCGGGATTAAGCGGTTAAACCGTTAACCCAGTGTCAAATTGTACAGGTTACCATGGTAACTCCTGGTTTAACCGGTTAACCCCGGGTTAGAGGAATGGTGCAAGTGGGCCTAACAGGATTTCTAACCATTCGCATAATTTCCCCCTATATTTCATTTGTTTACAATCACTAAAGAGCGTCATTTGACAGAGCCTAGTTAGGTACAACGACGAGCGAAGCGAGGAGGAGTGTCTTAGGTGAACTGCGACCAAAACAGTGCGCGAAGCCGAGCGAGCGATGCGAGCGTACCGCGGCAGCGGCCGGCGAGCGCCGGAACCAACATATTTTATTGAAAAATATTGATTTACATTACAGATAATAAGAAAAGTTATCCAAACTATTCCAAATGGTTTGAAAATGTTTGAAAACGTATCAGGAAAATAAGCTATTGAAATATAATTATAATAGGAAAATATGCGAATTGGTTAAAATGCTTCCGGGAAAGGAAGCTAGTGAGAAAGAATAAAATGGTAAATTTTGCGAAAGGAAATATTGCTTCCAGTCAGGGATCGGAACCGGTTTTTTTGCTAAAACTTAGAAATAACCATATTTTTCGAATTATTTTATACTCGAAATGTAGGACTCAGTTGTGTTTTTAGGTTACGACTTCGTATTATTAGATTGCCCAATTAGAAATGAACAAAATGAAGTAATTAGCAAAGAACGAAAAAATACCGTTTCCGTTCCCATACAAAAAATACCGGTATCCGATCCCTGCTTCCAGTAATAGTACATTACTACAGAGGCTGGGAAGTAAGGGCACAGAATAACTAATAGTACTACCGTACAGAAAATTCACTCCTTCACAAAAGTCAGATTTAGGTATAAAATTACACCTATATCGCCGCCTGCAAGCAAAATTGAAACTTATAACCGCGCATGAACCGTGAATCTCCTTTGCGCGCCGCAGTTTTATGACCGAGCTGTGAGTGTCGGCACGGGGTTATCACTTGACAAGTTTTTATACCTAAAGTCTATTTTTTATTCGGTAGACTGAAATGACAGTTCATAGTATGAACATAAAATGTCATTTCATACTATGAACTGTCATTTCAGTCACCGAATAAAAAATTGACTTTATACCCACTGATTTATTATTTTTAAGATAAATATGTAGGAATTACAAACGTTGATTATGTAAACATACATTTTTTATCCGGAGATAGTAAGTATGTCTGATTCTCACGGAAGTAAGTTTCGAAGCCATTGTGTATTTTCAATTTTGCGCGAGCGCCGCGTGACACGACTATCGATCGTGCACGCCGAGCGGCAGCCCACTGCCATACACCTGTCCGATGGGCGCGCCGGCTAAATGTACCTAAACTGCGGAGTGACACCCCCCTGGTAAGGGGTTGCCGGTTCGGCCGGATAGTTATGAGGTCGACAACCCCTTTTCACGCCGAGGTATGTATAGTGCTCTCAAACATGCAATGAAATAGATAAAATAAAAATTCCACGAAATCGTAGTTTTATTTATAGAAAAACTAAAAGTAAACTACACATGAAATATAACTAAAACGTACCTAAAATCTTTATTACACTTATGTTTTACACTAGTCGTGTACTTTTACTACCCGTATATTTTCATGTATCTTTGATTTTTTCGCTTTGTATCCGAATGACTGTCATTTTCGTCACATAAGTTTACATAGTCTTACATGTTGATATCATGTCTCACATACATCGTTACTTTATTCATGGAGTAAATAAGTATAATTTCCACAGTGTTGACGATTTTGTAGTTACTTTCAGTTCTTTAAAATATGCCACAAAAACTGTTTCTGATAACTGTGGGCATTTTTCTTAGTTTTTCAAATAATAAAATTGCCATAAGTAACCATATACATACTTCGTCTTTGACTTGGCGGCAGAGGCAGCAAGTTATTTAAAATCAATTCTGCTTAAGGTGACAGTCCATTTCCATTCCAACCGCAGCTCTACTACTGTTCATTTTACTATGGAAATTGACAGTAACAGCGACGCGTTCAGTACCAGTAGTGCAGCTGCGGTCAGAAATGGAATGTTACCCTTAGGGCCCTTACGCACTAGCGGTTAACCGCGCGGCCAGCCGCTTTTCCAATTTAATATGCAACCGCTTGTGATCGTACGCACTTAACCGCCACAAAATTTCAATGAAGAAGAGCGGCGGCCCGCTTTGCGGCTGGCCGCCAACTTGTCTATACGCACTGGCGGTTCAGGGTGCGGCGAGCCGCCGATGAGTTTGTAGCCGACGTATCCGTCCACGACAATATTATTTAGCATGTAGATATAGAATAATTTATTAATAATTAAAAATAAAATACTTAGATTATTTTTTATAGTAAAGCAAGAAAATAACAGTTAGGATTTGAATTGATTAACGTCTTAAACAAAAATGTAGAGTTAAAAAAGACCGAAGAAGATGAAGATAAACTTTTCTTATTGTCGTTGGTTAGTAAAAAGGTGCCTCAACATTTACGCCTACGTACAAAAGCTAAAATAATGCAAGACATTACTGAAGCCCAAACCTCTGGATACAACTACTGTAACTCTACTTGGGAATACGTTCGACTACAACCAAGGGCCATCTCAAGGATATCAGACACCATCATTTTCCAGAAATAATAACCCACCACCACCGCCCTCCGCTCCACCTACAAACCTTCGACAATCTCCAACATGGAATCAAGAATCTGTAGCCTCTCCTAAGTCACCACAGAATACACAGACATCTCAACAATCTGATTATCTAGACATTCTAGACCCAAGATGCCGAGCGGTCCAGCCGCTTAACGCGGTTGCATCGCGGTTTCATCGCGGCTGGCCGCCATAGCGGCCACCGCGTCAGGCGGCTGGCCGCTCAAACAAACCGCCTAAGCGGCCAGCCGCTAGTGCGTAAGGGCCCTTACGATGCCAATTCCAACTCCTACCTACGATTACAATTGAAGGGATGTTTACAAAAACAACATAACTGACTACACTGGTTGACACCTGAAACGATTAACAATGTTCTTAAAAAAGTGTCAACCGCTCTATGTTGTTTTTGTAAACATCCCTTCAATTAATATTAATTACAATTTTTTCGTCGGAATTAAGTAAAAAAATCAACAACGCACCATAAATCCAATAAAATAGAAACACAGAATGAAAAATTTTCAACTTAACCTCCACATTAAAAAAAAAAACCTACGCGTGTTTGAGTAGACATTTTTACCGCTAACGTTTAGATGAAATATTTTAAATGTTTATTTGTGTAAAGTCTCCGTTAATAGAACTTGCTAACTATGTAAACAAACAACGTAACTTTGTTTTATCACTGTTTCTAATTTTCACACCACCGCGTCAAACCCCATTGAAACCATACACATATACACTATTGAAACGGTCTGTCTGATTAATTCGGTGATTTCCCACTAGTTACCACCAAATAGTCACCAGTAGGGTTTGAGATCCGGATATCCGGATATCCGAAATATCCGGATATCCGTCAAATCTAAGATCCGGATCCAACGTCTCATAGGATCCGGATATTTCGGATCTCACGGATCCGTTAAATATTGCATTGGTCGCGTTATTGATACGCGATAACGTCATAAAATAAGTACAAATATTGCTTAAACTAAACAGTAGTAACAGTAAGTCTTGAAACGAGCTACCTGCATGCCTCCTGACTGGAATAAGGGTAAATATTTGTATGTTTTAAAGTAATTGTTATCAGGTTTTCGTTCAGTCGCCTTTGGGTCGTCTACCTGGAACTTCATTAGTGCTTGTGCGTGTTGTTATCAGTGACTTTTTTGTGTTATCGTGTCCGTTCCCAGTCTTCTGTTAACATAAATAACATGTGCTTGATGTGCTGCTAACTGAGTAACTAATATTGATATTTTTTTCTCGTTATTAAGAAGCTGTAGCCCAAATTTCTTAATTTCCCGAAACTTTTGTAGTAATTTCACATTATTTTGCAGTAATTAACTGGATTTATATAGACCTATAATGGAAGATTGTTGTAATGGGGACTGAATAAATGAGTTAGATACTTTTTCTAAGCCATTTTTCTCAATCTAACGACTGAAGGTATAGCTATTTTACCAAGGTAAAGGAAGTACGTTTTTTAATAGTATAAATTATATCACACCACACCGGTATAAAATAATAAAAGTAAATAAATGTAACTTTTTCTCCATTTTCTATTTTGTGAGCTTATAATGGCAAATTTAAGAAAAAACGCCGAAGTTAAAGCGGTTTTTTTAGGCACCTTTAGAATTAATTACTTCATTTTTGTCGTTTTAGAATTAATTACTTCATTTTTGGCGTTTTCGGTTACAAATCGACTACGGCCTCCTAAAAAAAATGCATAATATTATTAATAGGAATACCTAATTAACACTACACTGAATATCTTATTATACTTATTTATATCGTTTTGAGATAATAATAATTATTATTAATAATTGTAATTAACTAAAATATGAACATTTTACATTTTACTAGCTGTTCGTTGTATGTAAGTTGTAAATTTCGTCACCTTTCTTGATACCGATCCGTATTATCCGAATTATCCGGATATCCGGATCCGTCAAATTTTAATATCCGAAATATCCGGATCCGAAAAATTGACGGATCTTGCAAACCCTAGTCACCAGTGGTAACAACTGGGATTTTTTTCCCCACTTGTTCCCACTGGAAACAATTGAAAAGAAAAATCCTAGTACTAAAATACTAGTGGCATTTTTTCTCAGGGGTCATTCATTAATAAAATTACGTCACACGTTTAGGGGGAGGGAGAGGTCAAGAAAATGTGACATGTTGTGACTTTGTGACGTCACTTGTAACCGAACATTGTTTTCATTTTTGTGTATTATTCTAGGAATTTTAATTAGTATTGCACACTCTAAAATTTTGGTGGTAACTACTGAGGGGTTCATCCATAAATTACGTCTCAACAGCCCCCACCCCCTGCTTGTCACATTTGACAACCCTAACCCCCTACCCCATAGTGTGACGTCACATATTTTGTTTTCAACTAAATCAGGAATTCGAATTACGTAGGTATTATTATTTTAGTATTAGATATTTTATGACACGAAACGGATTAGGAATAAAAATATAATGCAGAAAAACTATGTTTCATTGCAAAAACCAATATTATCTAACTATACAGCAAATACTCAAAAATAAAAATAATGTTCGGTTACAGGTGAAGTTTAAGTGATGTTACAAAGTCACAACATGTCACATTTCTTGACCTCTCCCTCCCCCTAAACGTGTGACGAAATTTTATTAATGAAGAAAAAATGCCACTAGTATTTTAGTACTAGGATTTTTTTTTTCAATTGTTTTCAGTGGGATTGATTTCTGATCGTGATTAAACAAATTAAAAATAAGTAACTACTAGTTTTTTACTTTCGGTATTTTATTATTCGATATGGTTTGATATTAGTAAAGTAGTAAGTAAGAGTCTTGCCCATCACTAGTAAATTCATCATTCAGAGACAATTTCAATATGGCGGTTTGTTTACATAGTTAGCAATTAAAAATTATAAAATTTTGTTAATAATGTATTATTTATTATGTTCATGTTGATTTTATACAAATAAAACTGCAATATATAGCAAACATTCTTTATTGTTTTTTTTTTATAGGCGTAATAGTGGCAGTGTCATTACGAACCATAAAGAAAATACTGCCTAATAGTTTTTTTATGGATGAATGCCACGATGCTGTGTCACAAATATCTGTGTAATGGAAATTAAAAAAGAGGACTTTGCCGGCCTAGGCCTGCAAGATTTGTATGAAATTCCATTACGACCTCTTGTCCTAGCCGCACCTGAAACGTCATACTTCGCAACCTATTATAAGGAACATAACATCAATATTTCACTGCATGTTTGAGAAAAAATCGATTTTCGGGAAATAATCGCTACTCTCCGCCTATTATATGGGGATGCAAATGGAAATAACTGTTCCAAATTTTAGCTATCTACGTCAAACGCTCTCTGAGAAAAACACATTTAACTGATTTGCAAGACCGAAGTGATCCCATAAGTGTACCGCAAACAAAGTTTTGTGCGGTACACTAAAAATTTAACCTTTCACAAAATGCGTTCTTTAACAGCAAGCAGCAAACAGCAAGCTCGGTTCTCCATACAAACGTAGTTACGTTCTCATTTTAAAATGACTAGCTAGATTGCTTTGAAACTTCGTGCTTATTAAAGTATAAGGTATATTTGGAACAGTTATTTCCATTTGCAGCATTTGCATCTCCATTTAATAGGCGGCTCTCGGTAACAGTGATGTCGGTGCAGGTACACGGAGCAGCTCAGCGAGCTGTACTTCCTGCAAGCCGGCGGCAACATGATGGACTACGCGGCGTGGCACAAGCGGCCGCCCGCGCCGCAGCTCGTGGCGTTCCTGGAGGCGCGCCGGCCGCCGCCCGTGCCGCCGCCCGAGCCGCCCGCGCCCGACCCGCCGCCGCCGCCCACAGAGATGGTGGAGAAGGTGGGCCTGAAGCTACTTCCCCGAACCCATTGGCCGTCAGTTGCGAGACTATAAACCTGATTGAAGCAACTAGTGGCACCTTAACAATTGAATGTTTTAGTGAATAATGATTCGTTTTGTTGTACAGGCGCGACAAGAAGCATACGTGGCCGCGCGCGTGGCCGAGCTAGCTCGCGCCGGGCTGTGGGCGGAGCGGCGGCTGCCGCGCGTGTGTGAGCCGCCGCGGCCCAAGACGCACTGGGATTACCTGCTCGAGGAGATGGCCTGGCTCGCGCAGGACTTCGCGCACGAGCGCAAGTGGAAGAAGCAGGCCGCCAAGAAGGTACTTGCTTCCCTAAATCATATCAATGTCAAAATACCACTTGGTCGTATGTCGTATGACTGGTTCTACAATTTGCCACTTCATTCCCTCGAGGGTAGAACCAAAAGTCGTACACAATTTCGCCACCCAATATAAAGAAAGAAAGGAACACACATTTGACTACTTTATGAAATACTTAATTTTGTAATTAATGGCCTCGTTCTTTGCTCAGAGGCTAGGCCTGCCGATTCCGATCAGAGGGGAACGTCGCCAGCATTTTAAGGAGTTTTCTCAAACATGCAATGAAATGTCGTCGCTCCGGGCGTTATATCAGGCTTCGAAGTATCACGTTTAGGGCGGAGCAACTCCCGAGAACTGTAAAGGAATTTCATACGAAATTGAAAGCCTAGGCCGGGAAGTAATTTTTTTTAAAATTCTAATGTAAACATGGGGTCTGTGTCCATGAACAGGCTAAACAGCTGAATTATATATATTTTTTTAATATTTTTAGTGAATGAGTGGTTATCGGACCAAAATATCCGTGTTAACGCCTGTTATACACGAACGTACTGATATTAAGAATACGAATCTGTATGATTCAATGTGTTGATGAATAAATTTAAAATTTTGTTTATACGTAAGTCACCAGAGACCATAGACAATATTTAAAATCCTCTGCATTTATTTTATTTATAGAAATTGAGATTCTTATTATCAGATTGTGTATAATGGCCCTAATAAGGTCTATTCGAACACTACACACGCGAAATACGGACGACTTCCGTAAAAAAAAACAATTATGGCGGGATTGGAAGGAAAATTAAAAAACTTTTGTTGTGAAGTTGGATTTTTATTATAAAGATTATAAATTTGTTTTTTTTTGTGGTGTATTTTTTTATTTCATTGCATGTTTGAGAAAAGCACTATACATGCCTAGCCGTGAAAAGGTCTTGCCGGCTTCGTATCACTATCCGGCCTCCCTACGGTCGGCCGGCTATACCTACTCACCCGGCGAGCCCTTCTTTCCCGGCGTCTGCAGTAATGTACTATTCCCGGAAGCGGGTGATTTAAGGGAGACTTTTTACATTTAGTTATTATTGTTTTAGTTTTATCTTGTTGTAGCTTGTTTAGGTTCAATTAGTTATTATTAGTTTTAAGTTTGATTTGTTTTTTTTTTTATTAGCCTATTAGTGTGTCCCACTGCTGGGCAAAGGCCTCCCCTCTTTCCCGCCACTTGACTTTGTCCAATGCACACTCCCGCCACTCCACATAGAATGTATCAAGGTTGTCCCGCCATTTCAGTTTGGGTCTTCCTTTGCCCCGAGATCCATCCTGTGGGATCCAGTCCGTGGCTAATTTGGCCCAGCATTCTGGGTGCATTCGGCAGATGTGCCCTGCCCAGTCCCATTTCAGCTTAGCGGCCTTCATGCCCACATCCACAATGCCAGTTTTGGAACGCAGTTCGGTATTACTACTTTTTAGGGTTCCGTACCTCAAAAGGAAAAAAACGGAACCCTAATAGGATCACTCGTGGGTCTGTCTGTCCGTCTGTCACAGCCTCTTTTCTCCGAAACTACTGGACCAATTAAGTTGAAATTTGGCACACATATGTAAGTTTGTGACCCAAAGATGGACGTGTAACGTAAATAAATGAATTTTAAATATGGAGGCCATTTTTGGGGGGTAAATGAGAAAATTAAAAAATAAAGTTTTTCAAACTATATCGTGTTACATATCAAATGAAAGAGCTCATTGTAAGAATCTCAAATATATTTTTTTATAATTTTAGGATAAATAGTTTAGCAGTTATTCAAGAAAATAGGCAAAAAATGACCATTCCCCCCCTTATCTCCGAAACTACTGGGTCTAAAATTTTGAAAAAAATACTCAAAATAGGTCTTTACCTATTCGCTCCGTGCAAAGCGGGTGGTAGGGGAAGCCGAAACGATCGCAACGCTTGATGTGGCCAATAATGACAAGATTGGTAACAGTGCTTCTGTCAATTCCCATACTTCTCAGTTATTTTAGCTTTATAATCATACTTACGATCAAAATGGGCCACGATAGCTATTGTGTAGTAAACTGCAATAATACTGGACGAAACAGTAATAGTAAATTTTATATATATTTTCAACGCCAAGCTAGATATTAGCCTTTTATACCATATAGTACTATTCCAGGCTTAACAACGTAATGGCTAAACATTTTATCTAGTCTAGGTATGTCAACACAGAGTTTTTCTTGTATTGTAATATTAGTTATTGAAAGCCCGTCAAAAGCACACTTTTGGCACCATTTTGGCACGTAGGGTTATCTGTCGTCTGTCACAAGTGTCACAACAGACATTGTGCCTATCAACCGGGAGAACATATTTTTTTTACATAAAATGTGTTGATTAAAACCTGTGAAAAAGGTCAAAGTTTTTATAATTGCAAGCATCGTATGTATCCCCAGGAAGAGGATCACTAAGTGAGCCATCAAAACATAGTGAAACATACATTTTTTCATTGAATTTGTAACAAAACAACAACGAAGGAAATTGACCAAATAATATAAAATACACAAATAATTCTTACTGTTTTCACTAAAGCAAAAACCAAGTGTATTTAACATTAAATACGAATAGATTCCACACATTGTTAAGTACATTATAGTAAATATTTATAAGGAATAATCTTTATTTTGTTGCGCTCGTTATTTGACAGCGCCGACCACGTTGCGAACGCTAGGCGGCGCTGCCATCGTGCACGGTCCCAATAGATGACAGGAAAACCTATTAGAAATCTGCAGTCAAGCGTGAGTCGGACTTAATGTACGGAACCCTCGGAACGCGAGTCCGACTCGCACTTGGCCGGTTTTTTTACATTGATGTACCTAATTTTATGTAATAGGTACCTATGTGTGAAATTATTAATAAATGCTGAAGGAATTCGTTCGAGAAAAAAAACATGGCCATAACTATATTCTTAGAAAATGTGATGTACTATTGAATTTTTTATGACATGACACAAGAAATGGTCAATGAACGCACTGAGTTTTATATTTAACAGTGTGCCCGAGCCGTACAGAAATATTTCCAAGACAAGGCGGCCGCGGCGCAGAAGGCGGAGAAGGCGCAGGAGCTGCAGCTCAGGAGGATCGCCGCCTTCGCGGCCAAGGAGATCAGGACCTTCTGGCTCAACGTGGAAAAGGTAACGTTGGCGTGTAGGTAATATGTATGGGAGAAACAGGCATCACAATCATTATCCCTTCACGTTTCTGAGATCCCCGAAATATATATATATATAAATAAATGTACATATAAATAATTAAACAAGAATTGCTCGTTTAAAGGTATTAGATCTACCACCTTACCGCCAACCAAACCGTGACGTCACAAACGCACTCGAGGCGTTTTCGTGCGAGGTTTAAAGTTAGCTATAAAAATGCAATTATTTATGTTTAAACTTATAAGTATACCTGAAATATTGTGTTTTTCGGAACCACTCGTGTGTACCGACAATATTAAAAGAGATTTCAAAATTTGTCATCACCCCAAATGTTATTTGACAGAAACCTATAGTTCCGACGAGTCTAAAATTATTAATGCCGCTAGAAGGGTGGGAATATAAATAGTTCTGCGATTCGACCGGCATCGACCGTGACAGAGCGGGACAGGTTTAACCGTGTATGTCGTCCAGCTGGTGGAGTGGAAGCGGTCGCGGCGCGTCGAGCGCGCGCGCAAGGAGGCGCTGGACGAGCAGCTGTCCATCATCGTGGACCGCACCGAGCGGTACAGCAGGCAGCTGGCCGCCAGCCTGCAGCCGCAGCCCGACACGCCGCCCTCCGACGACGAGTTCACGCCGCGCGGCCCCGACTCCGACGACGAGGAGACCATCGCGCAGGCCGAGCGGGAGGCGCAGGTATATACGGCTTTACGCGACGCTCGCTACCGTACCTACACGTCATACAGTACTCACTCGCTCGTTTGTCGTTTAGCATGACGCGTCGCACCACCGCGACGAGATCGAGGCGCTGCGGCGCGAGTCGCGGCTCGCGCTGCCCGACCTGCTCCCCCCCGGCTACACCCCCGCCGCGCCCTCGCCGCCGCCCTCCCCCGGCTCCTCCGACTACAGCGGCGGCGCCGACTCCGCCGACGACGAGCACACCATCGCCGCGCAGGAGCGCCGCGAGCGCACCGACCACAAGCGGGAGATCGACCGGCTGCAGGAGGAGGCCGACCTCGACATAGAGGAGCTGAGGCGGCGGTACGCGGCCGCGCCGCCGCCGCCCGACGCCGACTCCGAGGAGAGCGAGCCGGACAGCGACGACTCGGCGTCCTCGTCGGCGAGCGGCGGCTCCGAGAGGCTGGCCGCGCTGGTGGACGAGCCGGGCGCCGGCTCCGAGCGGCGCGTGGAGGCGGCCGCCTCGCTGGCCGCCACGCTGCAGCCCACGGGCACCACGCTGCGGTCCACGGCCGTGGCCACGCCCGTGCCGCGCCTGCTGAGGCACCCGCTGCGCGAGTACCAGCACGTGGGGCTGCACTGGCTGGCCACCATGCACGCGCGCGCGCTCAACGGCATCCTGGCCGACGAGATGGGGCTGGGCAAGACCATCCAGACCATCGCGCTGCTCGCGCACCTGGCCCAAGAGCGCCACGACTGGGGGCCGCACCTCGTGGTGGCGCCCACCTCCGTCGTGCTCAACTGGGAGTGCGAGTTCAAGAAGTGGTGTCCCGCCTTCAAGATCCTCACCTACTATGGGACCATCAAGGTAATCTTCTTCATGATCTACACCGTGTATGTACTCGCGTAATGATTATATATTGCCAGCTTCTAGAATACTCTCGAGCTACCGAAGTGGCTCCCGATGTGCCGACGAGCTGCTAAAGTAGTTTCTCAAATTTTGAACACGGGAGCTACCCTCCTGCTCCTGGTATAAAGGCCGTCCGATCCGAACTATTACTTTCAATATAAAACTTCATTCTTTTAAGTTGTAAGTACTGAACTTTCCTGCTACCCGAAGATTGTCTGGAAGAGAATAACAGCACCTGTTGTTACCTAGACTTGTATCGTAATGTACTATTACAGTGCACTAAATATGGTGCTACTTTGCCGCACTAGTGCGATAATAAGCACATTACGTAACCGTGTCGAAAATTGTTCGTTTAGTTTAACCCTTTAACCGCCAGAGTCTGATATATAAGACATTACATATCCAGCTCATTTCGCCACAGTCTGATAAATAAGACAAGATCTGATTTGGTTTTTACAACACATTTATAACTCCCATAACTATGCCAACCTTAAACTGTTTATACGACAACGGTTTCACTCACTTGAATTTTTAGTCGCTATTGGCGACATGTTTCGGGCCCTTCGGGGGTCCTTCCTCAGGCTCGAGTGCTCGCGGCGACTACAACTCGTGCACTGATCGCGCCGCCCGCGAAAAAATTCAAGTGAGTGAAACCGTTGTCGTATAAACAGTTTAAAATATGTCTCACGTAAGTTTAATATCGATTATGCCAACCTTACTCTGCGTGGTACAATTACTGTCGGTGGCGACACGAGCACGCTCGATCAAAAATTGCTGGCGGTTAAAAGGTTAAAGGTATAAGATATTATATAATAGTGATATAATCAAGCTTTTAAATCTTGAACCCAATAAGGCCACTCGGCAACCTTCGTAGCCTTAACACGGTACACGACTGAAAAGCTCCCCGTTATATCACAATTGTATAAAATAAGTACTACAGTTACTGCTTTTGTTCCTCTAAAATAATCCATATCAAAGACTATCTTTCCAGTCTAGTGGTCATTCAAAATATTTAAATACTAGTAAACACTAATATTCCACCACCACACTAAACAGTGAAGTGGCCAAGAATATGATTGTTCATACGGTTTGACGTGTCTGTCGCGCAGGAGCGCAAGCTGAAGCGCGTGGGCTGGACGAAGCCGAACTCGTTCCACGTGTGCATCACGTCCTACAAGCTGGTCGTGCAGGACCACCAGTCCTTCCGCCGCAAGCGGTGGCGGTACCTCGTGCTCGACGAGGCGCAGAACATCAAGAACTTCAAGAGCCAGCGCTGGCAGATGCTGCTCAACTTCCAGACCGACAGGTGAGCCGACACGCTGACGGCTCCCCTCCTTCCGTCCGTACGGGGCTCGCGTTAACACGGCTGTACGTTTCAGACGGCTGCTGCTGACGGGCACGCCGCTGCAGAACAGCCTGCTGGAGCTGTGGTCGCTGATGCACTTCCTCATGCCCGACGTGTTCGCGTCGCACTCGGAGTTCCGCGAGTGGTTCGCGCCGGTGGCCGCGCTCGCGGGCGAGGGCGGCGCCGGCGCCGGCACCGCGGGCTTGGTGCGACGGCTGCACGAGGTATCTGCACTGTTACCGGACATCCACTCACCGCTACGTCGGTGACGAGGGACCTCCGGTAACCGCTGTGTAACAATATCTACGCTGTGATCGCTCTAATTTGACGTCTTCGACGTAATTCGGCGAGCGGTAAACCGAGGCCATTCGAATATTGCGCACGACGAATCGCTTGGCCTTCGTTTGCCACTTGCCGCGCCGTCGGTCGCGTGTGTCCAATCCGCGGCCTTACATCCTCCACTCGTCTGTCGGTTCCGTGCCGAGCGACACGATCAAAATGTATAGACTCGATTGAATCTGTTGTGGACGACAGCGGCGGCGGTTTGCCGCGCCGCCCGCCGCCGCGCTCGCGTCGCCGCGTCCAGTGCGTGCAGTCCGCGGCCCAGCTCACGTATTTTTATTGACTTCCGCGACACGACTTTACATTGGATTTTTGTAAATAGTGATTATAAACCGATCATCATTATCATGACTTGTGTCGTGCAGGTGCTGCGGCCTTTCCTGCTGCGGCGGCTGAAGGCAGACGTGGAGCGGCAGATGCCACGCAAGTACGAGCATGTGCTGATGTGCCGCCTCGCCAAGCGGCAGCGCTGCCTCTACGACGACTTCATGGCGAGGGCCAAGTGAGTGTTTTTTGAAAAAAAAAAAAGTTTCTTGGGATATGAAAATATTGTTAAATATTTTATTTGTGGGCCTAATAAATATTTCACATGTATATTTGATGTACAGGACGAAAGAGAGCCTGGCATCCGGCAACCTGCTGAGCGTGATCAACATTCTCATGCAGCTGCGGAAAGTGTGCAACCACCCCGACCTGTTCGAGCCGCGCGCCGTCGCCTCGCCCTTCCACATGGACGCGCTGCGGATACACGTGCCCGCCGTCGTACTACTGGAGGAGGTGGGTATTCTGTACAACAACCCGACCTGTTCGAGCCGCGCGCCGTCGCCTCGCCCTTCCACATGGACGCGCTGCGGATACACGTGCCCGCCGTCGTACTACTGGAGGAGGTGGGTATTCTGTACAACAACCCGACCTGTTCGAGCCGCGCGCCGTCGCCTCGCCCTTCCACATGGACGCGCTGCGGATACACGTGCCCGCCGTCGTACTACTGGAGGAGGTGGGTATTCTGTACAACAACCCGACCTGTTCGAGCCGCGCGCCGTCGCCTCGCCCTTCCACATGGACGCGCTGCGGATACACGTGCCCGCCGTCGTACTACTGGAGGAGGTGGGTATTCTGTACAACAACCCGACCTGTTCGAGCCGCGCGCCGTCGCCTCGCCCTTCCACATGGACGCGCTGCGGATACACGTGCCCGCCGTCGTACTACTGGAGGAGGTGGGTATTCTGTACAACAACCCGACCTGTTCGAGCCGCGCGCCGTCGCCTCGCCCTTCCACATGGACGCGCTGCGGATACACGTGCCCGCCGTGTAATTATATAAGTTTTTCTTTTAATTTAAGCTGCATGCCAATATTTAATAACTTTGTAATTACCATGTATGTTGTGGAAATGAATAAAATGTTTATCTATCTATCTATCATATAAACGGTCTCGTCTCGCGCGGCACGCGGCCGTGCTATTTTCCCGAGGGAGCGGTACTCATCATTTCGGAAACTCGATCGTCGCAGAGAGTAATCGTCACCCTCTACGTGTACACAGGTCCGGGAACGGATCGAGCGCGCGGCGCGTCTCGGCGGCGACCTCGCCTCCCTGGAGGCGAGCGACGCGGGCGCGTTCGCGGCGCACCGCGCGCGCCACCTGGCGCCGCCGCGCCGCATGGTGGAGGAGCTGCGCGCCGCGCCGCCGCCCGCGCCGCCGCGCCCGCCCGCGGCCGAGCTCCGGATACATCTGCGGCTCGTGCCGCGCGCGCTGCCGCCCGCCGCGCTGGGGGCCGCCGCGGCGCCCCCGCTGCGCGTGCGGCCCCCGAGGCGGTCCGCCCGGGCGCCGGCCGCCGCGCCGCCGCCGCCCGCGGCCGGCGCCGCCGCGCGGCTGGAGGCGCGGCGCCGGGCGAGCCTGCGGCGCCTCGCCGCGGCCAACGAGCGGCGCTGCTGGCGCCTGCCGCTGCTGGGCGCCGACCTGCGCCGCGCCGTGCTGGCGCCGCCGCCCGCCGTCCCCGCGCCGCTGCACCCGCCCGACCCCGCCGCGCTGCTCGAGCGGATGCGCGACGTCGTCGACAGGTGACGCTACTTATTCGACTCTAGCGCGTTTTCACTGATACGATCCATTTGCGTACACCGTTTTTGAGTAGGGTCCGATTTCGGAAACTGTAAAACTGACTTAAGACGAACGTCGATGACATATTTTGTGATAGATATTTAATATTGTAAATAATACGAGTACAAAAATTAGTCGGAACGTACGTTGATGTAAATATGAACACAGGTTCGGCGTGTGTTGGCGCTCCTGCGTGGCGACGACGCCGACGCTGGAGGCGGGCGCGGGCCGCGGCGCGCGCGACTGGCGGCGCGCGGCGCGCTCGGCGGAGCGGGCCGCCGCGGCGCCGGCGCGGGCGGCCCTGGCGCGGCTGCACGCCGCCGCGGGCCGCCAGACCGTGGCCTTCCCGCACCCGCGCCTGCTGCAGTTCGACTGCGGCAAGCTGCAGGCGCTGGCGCCGCTGCTGCGCCGCCTGAAGGCCGGCGGCCACCGCGTGCTCATCTTCACGCAGATGACGCGCGTGCTGGACGTGCTGGAGGCCTTCCTCAGCCTGCACGGGCACGCGTACGCGCGGCTGGACGGCGCCACCAGGGTGGAGCGGCGCCAGGCGCTGGTGGAGCGCTTCAACGCGGACGCGCGCCTGTTCGCCTTCATCCTGTCCACGCGCTCCGGCGGCGTCGGCCTCAACCTCACCGGCGCCGACTGCGTCATCTTCTACGACTCCGACTGGAACCCCACCATGGACGCGCAGGCCCAGGTACCTCCCGTCCTCCTCCGTCTCCCCGGGCCCGACGTGCGAGTGCGATAACGATACTCGTGTCTGTGCAGGACCGCTGCCACCGCATCGGGCAGACGCGCGACGTGCACGTGTTCCGGCTGGTGACGCAGGCCACGGTGGAGGAGAACATCCTGCGCAAGGCCACCGAGAAGCGGCGCCTCGGCGAGCTGGCCATCGACGACGGCCACTTCACCACCTCCTACCTGCGCGAGGTGAGTGTCGCGCGCCGCCGAGTGGCGGAGAACGACCACCCGTACCGACGCTACAGTTATCTTCGCTCACGACTATGTTTTCATTTCACAGCCAAAGAAAGGGATCAACTTTCAATTTAATTTATCCTGCCCATTTTTAGGGTTCCGTACCCAAAGGGTAAAAACGGGACCCTATTACTAAGACTCCGCTGTCCGTCCGTCCGTCCATCCGTCCTTCCGTCCGTCCGTCTGTCACCAGGCTGTATCTCACGAACCGTGATAGCTAGACAGTTGAAATTTTCACAGATGATGTATTTCTGTTGCCACTATAACAACAAATACTAAAAACAGAATAAAATAAAGATTTAAGTGGGGCTCCCATACAACAAACGTGATTTTTGACCAAAGTTAAGCAACGTCGGGCGGGGTCAGTACTTGGATGGGTGACCGTTTATTTGCTTGTTTTGTTGATGGTGCGGAACCCTCCGTGCGCGAGTCCGACTCGCACTTGGCGGAGCGGCAGCCGCGCTTCAAGCGCCCGGCCGATGTCGTAAATTGAACATAAGTAATGTTTGTATCGCCTCGGGCAGACGAGCATCAAGGAGCTGTTCGGGTCGGGCGCGGACGTGGCGGCGGGCGGCGACGTGGAGGGCGCGCTGGCGGCGGCCGAGGACGAGCAGGACGCCGCCGCCGCGCGCGCCGCCCGCGTCGAGCAGCAGGGCGAGCTGGCCGAGTTCGACGAGGCCGTGCCGCTGCGCGACGACGACCCCGCCGACCGCAGGGACGAGCTCGCCGCGCTCATGAGCCAGGTGTGTACCGCACCACACGCACACATGATGTCAAAACTGACAGTTTGTTTTTATTTTAGAAAACCAAACAGTCACATAAACATATCAAAAATACAATATAAAAGATGTACTGCAACAAAAGGTACAATAAAAAAGACCTGGAGGTTCATAAATTATAAATTATGTTAACTATTATTCTCTTTATTTATTTTTCCTCTTAAGTTAGGTTATTTATAATATGAATATAAAAGTAAAATATAAAAACACTTACAAAACAATAAAAAATACATATAAACACATTATAAAAAACCTAACCTAGAATGCCGCCGGCAGCGGGGCAGGGCCCAAGCTACCGGTGGTCAGGGCCGCAGAGAGAGGAACCGGCGGACTATCCGCGCCGTGTCCAAGATCATCGCCTTCTGCATCTGGCCCTTGATCCAACCACCTAGCGAGAGTCTCTCAAGATGTTGGTCGAGACTCTTCGCTATTAGACCGTTCGCTGAAACAACTATCGGGACAATGATCGTCGAATCAACATCCCACATGGCGGTTATCTCGTGAGCCAAGTCTAGGTACTTACTGGACTTGTCCTTCTCGGCTTTCACGAGATTCTCATCATGGGGGATGGTAATGTCAACGAGCACGGCCCGGCGTTGCGCTCGATCTATTATCACAATATCAGGCTTATTGGCTACAATAGTCCTGTCAGTGATAATAGATCGATCCCAATAGAGCGTAGCACGACCATTCTCAAGAACTGGCACAGGTGAATACTTGTAGTACGGTACTTCGCGGTCCACAAGACCGTATAGAAGAGCAAGCTGTTGGTGAATAATCCTGGCTACGAGATTATGTCTGTGCAAGTACTCGCCGTTAGCAAGATGAGAACAACCGGAAATGATATGCCTGAGTGACTCTCCGGGACGGCGGCATGCCCGACAAATGTCGACCGTACCGTCCTTCAGGATATATTTCCGATAGTTGTTCGTCATTATTACTTCGTCCGCAATTGCACAGGCAAAACCCTCGGTTTCTCCGAAGAGGTCCCCGAATCGTAGCCAGTTCACCGACGCGAGCAGGTCCACATCGGGTCCCGTGAGGGCCTTGTAGAACCGCCCGTGTAGCACCTTACTCTCCCATGCCGCCTTGCGATCCGCAGTACTTAGTACCACAGGTTTGCGCCAGTTCTCGTTTGCCAAGGAGAGCGGCGTGAGGTTTCTGTCTACTGCCGCCACATCACGATGCATCCCACACTGGTTGTTAAGGAAATAATTCCTGAGATTGTACACCTCGCGGTTGTGGAGATCCTTGGCGTTTAGGAAGCCTCGGCCTCCACATTTCCGTGGGATGTACAATCTCATAACTGACGAGCGTGGGTGTAGCATCCGATGTGCGGTGAGCAGTGACCGGACCCTCCGATCCAGGGCATCCAACTCGGTCTGAGTCCACCTTAGTATGCCAAAGGAGTATGTGAGTAGGGGCATTACCCAGGCGTTGAAGGCGCGCACTTTGTTGCCTCCTGACAAAAGACTGTTAAGAACTTTTGTGAGCCGACTGAAAAAGCGCTCCTTCACCGACCGTCTAATACCCTCGTCCTCAATACCCAACGACTGTGACATACCAAGGTATTTATAGGTTTCTGATTCAGAGATAGATCTGAAAGACATTGTCTCAGAAGGTTGTAAATTTGTTGAATTTACAACCCTCCCCCGCTGTACATGCATAACCGCACATTTATCGACACCAAACTCCATGTTGATGGCACTACTGAAGACTTCGGTGGTTTTCAGTAGCTCCTTCAAGTCTTGGTTATTTGGTGCAAATAATTTGAGGTCATCCATGTATAGAAGGTGAGAAATGACTTCACCCTCTCTCCGAAGCCTGCAACCTAGTCCCAAATCCTTCAGCAGGGTGTGTAGTGTGTGTGGTATGCCTCACCCACACACAAGCATAGCCTTAACATATATAAGTGCATGTAAGTGTTATTTAAGTCATTATACGTCTATACTCGAAGCTAGTTGTTTTCCTTTAACGCCCAACCTCACATGGCGACCCTGCCAGTGCGGCCTTGTGCTGCACTGGCGGCGCGCCGCGCCAGCCAGTAGACGTCGAGAAGAAGAGTACAAATTTAACATAAGTGATATAAAGGACATAATTATGTGCAAAATACAATAACAAAAAAAAAATATTAACATTCACAGTGAATAAGTTTGGCGGACTTTTATTTTTTTATTGGTGTTATTAAAATTAGTGACTACGGACGCATTAAATAGTAAGGAAAAAGTGATCGCCGTGGGCTTAAACCAAACCGTATGAAAAAGTGACTGAAAATAGGTACATTTCTAACTAGTGAATATTTTGACGATGATAACGTGGCTTAAAATAGACTCAAAAAAATTTAATAATCAATTCAAAAAAGCGAGAAGCATTTACGATGGTTGCAGCCGGGAGTTGATGGTGTCCTTGGCCTTGGATGGCGCCGGGAGGACCAGAGACCCGTTAATTGGATAGTGTTGATTGGTAGCGCCGTATGAAAAACAATAAAGTGACATTGTAAAGTTTATGTAGTGCCTTGCCGTGCAAAAGGGACATTTAATTGCCCACTGTATATGCTTATTTTTTTTGTTTTTACCTCAGTGGTTAGTATTAATGTTTTTTTTAAAACCTTGTATTTTATTAGAATTGTGTATATTGGTTTTTTTTTT